>NC_088307.1:14078865-14234879 GCF_032854445.1 Liolophura sinensis
GGTCCCTAACAGGTCTCCTTATCCCACCGGTAATTTACACAGACATCGAGTCAGCTGATATGGATAACTGTCCATGATACACAGTTTATATGAATTATTCATAAAGCATCAGCGTCAACATTTATCTTGTTTTCATTTCATATACATATACATTTGCGTATAGGTTAGTAGGCCAAATATCAATACATGCACACAGATCAGAATTCAAACCCCAGTGTTGGCATTGGTACGGTTTTGTCTTTATAGATTCATTGGTTGCTTACATGTATTTGTTGTCAGTTGTTTTTGGATATCTGTTTGTACTACGTGCTGTCTGGCTGTACAATAAAAACCATGCAGTGATCATTGAAGTTGTAACTTGTTAACTTGTACCAGCTGTTATCCCCCCCCCCTCCCAATTCCCCACAAGATGTAAATCTACATGTAGCATACTTTTGGAAAACTAACAGCTTTGCCAATCCTGCGGTTCTCTGATCAACATGAAATATTAATGTTTACGATCACAATAATTAGATTAAGTGGATAGTCTGAGTGTAATGTACACATAATTGCACTAATTGTACACACTCCTTTCCTGCAGTGTTCGTGTCATGGCATATTTGTGTAATCTTATTCATAAGTTGTTAATTTAATTATGTTTTAATGTACTTGTAGCTTTTGCATTTATAAACATGTCAATGCATTTTATCCATTACAAGCCATGGTCTTCGGAGGACTGGTATGAATACTGTGGTACAGTATGAAGAATCAACATGTGGTTTTGACCCCTACCCTGGATTGATTGGTTTCTGGTGTCACTCAGCTACATATACATACACATGCATACGTTTACATGTAGATGGTCACTGAGATAGCCAAATGAACCAATTTAGATTTGAATCATAAGACGAGACCAGCTTAACTTAAACAAAATGGAATTTAAAGAAGCTTTATCGAAAAAAAAAAAAAGCATCCCATTTACAGATTACAGCAGCAGCAGCCATCTGAATACTGAAACGGTTTCAGAATGACTTTGATCAATACAGTCAAGTGCCTGCATACACATACATGTACTGATAACATAGGAAGATAGCGTACTTTTTCATCCTGTTATGCTAGTGGAAAGCAGAGCCTCAAGTCATTGCCTTGTCAATTATAGATTGTAACAGAACGCCTGCAATGTTATAATACATGTAATTTGACTTTCTACGATTATGTTGTTTGTGTCATCATCATTCTTGTGTTTTTCTTGTGAGCTGGGAAAGGAACGTTTGATATCAGTACAATAGGTGAAGATTCTGCTGTTTGGCGTTTGATTGGCTCCCGTTAAAAGACAGTGGGGAGTCAGCATAGTTTTTAATCGTGTGACGCAGGATCTCGATCCATTGTTTCGTCAAAAATAGATTTGTGTAGCGTAACATCTACACCGTTACAATGTATCAGTTTCCATTGTAGCGTCAGACTGTCTTTATTGTGAAGTCATAATGATGGGCTGGGAAATTACGAAACGGCATCAAGGTCGTGCTTCTGGGCGTTCGACAGGTCCCCATTTGAATTCTGAAGAGAAAATGTTCTTTTTGGAATGCATGTATATAGAAGACAGTGTGTGTTTGCCATGTGCCAGTCCAGTGCATATAACATAGATTATGGATTGTTTGATAGCCATTTTTAAATAAAAACATATATGAGAATTTAAAGGTTTAGTTGCATTATCCTGTAAACTGAAAGTCAGTGCTGGACTTAGATATGTTTGAAGAGCAAACACAAGTGGCCAGTGGGTCTGTTTGTGGGAGCATGAAGATTCTCTGAGATCATGGGGTAAAGTCGCCTGACAGCTGGATCCAGAACCCTGGGTTTATGGGTCCACACAAGACCCCTGCTGTCCTTGAAACAGATTTTGCGGCTTTAATGTTGTTTTTCTGGAAAAGATTGACAGTGCTTTACTCAGCCCTCCTATTTACATGTATGTTATCCCCAGCATGACCCATGGCATGTGCTGTTACCTCAAAGAAAAGCTCTTGAAGGGCATTTTAGAAAAAAAGTTGTTTTTTATGTGATATTATTTATTTGCCTAATTTTTTCAACTTTGTAACCACTGCTACATCATTGAGCATTACTTCTACCCTGTATTGAGCAGACATCCCTTATGTAAGTCATGTGTTAATGATGGTGTGCAGAAAACCTCATTTCCTGGCGGATTTAGGGACTATAATCTCAATACTCTAGTTTCATTACCAACAGGAGCTGTCCGCAGACATGACAGACCCACTGACACACATCTGTATGTTGGTACTGTCTAGATGCCTTTCCTGTTTCTATAAACATGTAAATGGAATAGGGCCTTCGTTTAAAGTACTCCCAGTATATGAAGAGTTCAGGCACAAAGGCTGATTAATTTCAATTTTTCATGTGGAATCAAATGAACTTTTGTACCTACTGTAAGTCCTGTTGTTAGGAATGCAGGCACATGTAGGTTGGTGTAATAGTATTAACTATCAGAAAGTCAGGGAAGCATAAATAAATTTATGGAAACTGTTTCAAATTTCATGACTTAGATTTTTTCAATGTCTTGGCATGAATGGCTTTTACAATACCCATGCAGTTCAGTGTCCTGAATAGGATGAATTTGATGTGAAAGGGTATGCATTTGTAATCTCTTATATGATTATTTTTTTAAGTCATGAGAATTAAAATAAACACTTGTAAGGATATTTTCACTATGGTATCAAAAACATCAGAACACAACTTTTTCAAATATTTTTTGCATGTTCATGCACTCGTGCCCAAAGTGATATGCACTTTTTATATTTATTTATTTTTATTTGATTGGTGTTTTCCGCCGTACTCAAGAATATTTCACTTATACGACGGCGGCCAGCATTATGGTGGGGAAAAACCAGGCAAAGCCTGGCGGAAACCCACAACCATCCACAGGTTGCCGCCAGACTTTCTCACGTATGGCTGAAGAGGAAGCCAGCATGAGCTGGACTTGAACTCGCAGCGAACGCATTGGTGGAAGCACTTTTTATATATATATATATATATATTTCCATGCATACATGTAAATGTATGTATTCATGTTACATATATAGTGTGAATATTCACAGCACCAGTAGTGCCAGACCACATCTACTTATCCCTTATCCCTACTGGTTTAATTCAATTTTCTGAATTCCCTGTGGTTCTAAGGCTGATAGGGCTGACTGGTCCCTTATGGGTCTCTCAGTCTGGCTATACAGACCCATTACCTCATCTGTCACTGTGATTCCTCAAGATCCATGTACACAGACAGATCCACAACCAGACCTCTTACCAGAGCTCTATCTCCACAGTCCAGCTTATTGGTGTCTAATGTGGTAGACACTGTAGGTACAGTACAGCTGGCCTTCACACATTACTCAGGTAGATGTACTACACTTATAGCAGCTTTTATAGGCTGAATACTTTGTCCATTACAAAATGATTTTCTTTCAACAGAATTCAATTAGGAATTTGAAAAACAATTTTTTGACTCATGTACGTGTATATGTACCTCTGAATTGCATTATTAAAGTCGGATGGGGTGGTCATTTTTCTGAGTTATTGAAGGGTTTTCAGACTTTATTATAACATTTTCATTCCTTATGTGTACATGAACTTGTGGAGCTGTAAGGGGAAATGTATACAGTACTATTTAGCATTCATATTGTATACATCTTTATTCCATGATGGTTTCTTTATGTTTACGTGTACCCTATTTCTTCTAATTTTTGGGACACCTGGTCTGCTCTTTTTTTAAGCCAGTATACAGTGTGCATGTAATTGTAGCATTTAGTATTTAGGGCTTTTTTTGTATTTTTTTTCTCACATTGTTAGACCATCTAATGAACAACATACTCATATCTTTACTTTTACATAAAGGTTAGAGAGACATGTAATATTCTGCTTTCAGCGCTACTAATATCTGTCCAAAAAATTAGAAGACTTAGGGTACATGTAATTTCTGTCGGGGGAGAGACATCCACAAAATGCCACAAAGGGGGAGGGGAGGAGAGGAGAGAAATCCACATAATGCCACAAAGGTGGAGGGGAGGAGCGAAATCCACATAATGCCACAAAGGGAGAGGGGAGGAGCGAAATCCACATAATGCCACAAAGGGGGAAGGGATTAGAGGAGAGAAATCCACATAATGCCACAAAGGGGGAAGGGATTAGAGGAGAGAAATCCACATAATGCCACAAAGGGGGAGGGGAGGAAAGGAGAGAAATCCACATAATGCCACAAAGGTGGAGGGCGAGGAGCGAAATCCACATAATGCCACAAAGGGGGAGGGGAGGAGAGACATCCACATAATGCCACAAAGGGGAGGAGAGGAGAGACATCCACATAATGCCACAAAGGGGGAAGGGAGGAGAAAATCCATATAATGCCACAAAGGGGAGGAGAGAAATCCACATAATGCCACAAAGGGGGAGGGGAGGAGAAACATCCACATAATGCCATGAAGGGGAGGAGAGAAATCCACATAATGCCACAAAAGGGGAGGGGAGGAGAAACATCCACATAATGCCACAAAGGGGGAGGGGAGGAGAAACATCCACATAATGCCACAAAGGGGAGGAGAGAAATCCACATAATGCCACAAAGGGGAGGGGAGTAGAGACATCCACATAATGCCACAAAGGGGGAGGGGAGGAGAAACATCCACATAATGCCACAAAGGGGGAAGGGAGGAGAAAATCCACATAATGCCACAAAGGCTGAGGGGAGGAGAGACATCCACATAATGCCACAAAGGGGACGAGAGCAATCCACATAATGCCACAAAGGTGGAGGGGAGGAGAGAAATCCACATAATGTCACAAAGGGGGAGGGGAGGAGAGACATCCACATAATGCCACAAAGGGGGAGGGAAGGAGAGAAATCCACATAATGCCACAAAGGGGGAGGGGAGGAGAAAATTCACATAATGCCACAAAGGGGGAGGAGAGGACAGAAATCCACAGAATGCTACAAAGGGGAGGAGAGAAATCCACATAATGTCCTAAAGGGGGGGGGGGAGGAGAAACATCAACATACTGCCACAAAGGGGGAGGGGAGGAGAGAAATCCACATAATGCCACAAAGGGGAGGGGAGGAGAGAAATCCACATAATGCCACAAGGGGGGAGGGGAGGAGAGAAATCCACATAATGCCAGAAAGCATGTACAGACAAATTAACGTGAAGAAATTAATTGTAAATGTACATATGTATATGTTGATTAATTAATAATTCTGGCTGTCCTTGTGTACAAAGACATCTGAGCAGAGGATGTTGAAATTTAAAAAGTGTGAGGTGTCACTGTGACTTGTCTACTTCAGCTCGCTCTCAGTAGAACAAGCCTACATGCATTGTTGTATTTTCAGAGCTTTAGCTCTCTTCTGACTGTGACAAGGTAGCTCTCATACAGAAGTCAGTTGTTTACTTTGTGGGTCAGACATACCCTCGCCCACAATCACCACCCCCACACCTATAATCCTAGCCATGTGACACTTGTGGGATCTCCTAGCTGTCTCTCTGGTCTGGTTTCACTGGATTGTTCGATGTCATTCTCCAGCGAATGGCGGGTCATTATATTAAACAAATCTGCTAGGCATTAGAGCAACGTACACCCTTTGTACTGGAATAACGGCCTTACTGCAAACATTTCACTCAAATTTGAATTCAAATCCTTAACGTCTTGCTTTTGTCGTTCTGTTTGATTTTCAGTAAGATGTGTTTTAGAACTGAACAAATAATACAGCACTACTGCACACAGTCAAGTAGAATTAATTTGATTAAACTACTCATACGTTTGACAACTAAGCATTATTTTATTATTCTGTGTAGACTGATAAAAGTATACTTTTTGTGAAACCCTGAAGCTGGCCAATTCAACCAGTGTACAGTAGTTTTGTCTCCAAAATCAAATCAAAAGGTGCGTAAATTGCACTGAAAGTTGATCTTTCATATGCAAAAAGGCTGAAGTAAGATAGGGTAAGTACAGCTGTTAATGAAAGGTCATCTGCCAGAGTTAGTTGTGCTATTACAAGACTGTTAGCTACATGTAGTATATGTATATCTTCTTTAAAAAATGTTAGAGGAAACCAGTGGAAGAAAAGAAAACAGTGATTTATACATTGTATGTACCGTTATTCAGTAGCATGTAAAATGTATTATAAGTTAAGTTATAAAAACTATTGAGACCATCAATAAGACCATCAAAATCAGACACATAGCTTATTTTGTGGGTTATGATATGGTCGGGATAGATTGACATATGCTCAAAATAAGACCATCAAAAATGAGACACTCCGCTTATTTTGTGGGGTATGATATGGTCTGGATAGATTGACACTCCCTCAAAATAAGACCATCAGAATCAGACACTCAGCTTATTTTGTGGGTCATGATATGGTTTGGATAGATTGACACTCCCTCAAAATAGGACCATCAAAATCAGAAACACAGCTTATTTTGTGGGTTATGATATGGTCTGGATAGATTGATACATGCTCAAAATAAAACCATCAAAATCAGACACACAGCTTATTTTGTGGGTCATGATATGGTTTGGATAGATTGACACTCGCTCAAAATAAGACCATCAAAATCAGACAGACAGCTTATTTTGTGGGTCTTGATATGGTCTGGATAGATTGACACATGCTCAAAATAAGACCATCAAAATCAGACACACAGCCTATTTTGTGGGTCATGATATGGTTTGGATAGATTGACACTCGCTCAAAATAAGACCATGAAAATCAGACACACAGCTTATTTTGTGGGTTATGATATAGTTGGGATAGATTGACTCTCGCTCAAAATAAGACCATGAAAATCAGACACACAGCTTATTTTGTGGGTTATGATATAGTCGGGATAGATTGACACTCGCTCAAAATAAGACCATGAAAATCAGACACACAGCTTATTTTGTGGGTTATGATATGGTCTGGATAGATTGACACATGCTCAAAATAAGACCATCAAAATCAGACACACAGCTTATTTTGTGGGTTATGATATAGTCGGGATAGATTGACTCTCGCTCAAAATAAGACCATGAAAATCAGACACACAGCTTATTTTGCAGCTTGCCATGGTCTAGTGGTTGTAGAGGTGCTTTATGGCTTTCAGTCACTCAGGTTCAATAGGTTTCGGGTCTTGTTGACTTAATAAGCGATCAACAGCGCTTCCTGTGGCAGTTTAATGCTCCTTCAAGACTACCAATATATTGTGGATATCTACAGTGTATATGTCATGTGTGGGTGAAAGTTCATCATTATTTCATCAAAGGTCGGTGGTTTATCCTAGACCATTCACTTCCCTCCATTGCCAAACTGATTGTCATTGTACCTGTATAAGTGAAAAATTCTTCAGTGTGCTTCATTATTCTGCAATACTCACTTGGCGCTCAGCACTGTGAGGTTAGAGGATGAAAACAGGACTGGTTGGCCTAGTGTCTTCAGCAGGATATTTCATTGGTGGCAGCACTTTGGCAGCATGGACTCGCCCTGTCACAAGAAGTCACAGTATATGTACTCACACCTAATGACTCCTAATCATCATATGACTGAAAAATTGTTACATGCGACATAAAATCCTGAGCATTACATTTGAGTATTGGATTGGTTTTACCCTTTTTATTCTTCTAAATTTTGGGACAGGTATTAATAATGTTGAAAGTAGAATAATGCATTTCTTTACCAGCCGTGTGGAAAAGTAAAGATATGAGTGTGTTGTTTATTAGATGGTATAACCATGTGAGAGAAAAGAAACAATATACCTGCTAGAATTACATATATATCGGCTAAAATAAGCAGACCAGGTGTCCCAGAAATTAGAAGAAATAGGGCAAGCAACAGTAAAATACAGTAAAATATTATGTGTATGATTCGATATAGTGTGGGTGTATGTGACAGTGATAGTGATATTTTCTCATTGTTGTTGTTGTAGGGATGAGGTGAAGGACCACTGTGTACGCTGGCAGTCCAAGTTTCTGTTCCAGTGTAAGCTGACCGCGAGCGCTCACACAGGTGTGCTGGAGCCATGCATGTGTCGGGTATCTGTACGCAAGGTAAGACGGATACCTGAATAGTGCCCATTTTGAAAATTCAGTCCTGATGTCAGACAAAATTTGAAAAGTCTTTCAAATACATAATTTTAGACTCTACGAGTTAAATTTGGGATGACTTAACAAGAGTCAGAAAGGTTTGAAAAACAGGAAAATTTAGTGAGCAGGTAAATTCTGTTTTATGCTGACTTGGTTAAGGTCATAATGAGATCACCTCAGTCCACATGACCTCAAACACTGACACACAGTATCCATCATACATGTGTTCTGATGATTAGTAGATTTATTTTGCCCATTAGAGTTATCTCCCTTCGTACGTGTTAAATATAGGAAATCACCTACATGTATTATTTTGTGGAATTTTTTTGTCACCTAATGGCCTTGCTGGATGATTTATTATAAACCGCATATTAACTTGACATGATCTTTCACCATGATCTTTTATATGTAGAAAATAAATTGCGGTTCTGATCCAAAACCTTAAAGGTGATATTGGGATCATGCATATAGAAATTATATGAAAATGCAACACAAATTGATGCCTTGTGAGGGCTTTGAAGTATGTAAATGAAAGAAATTTGTGTGGAAACTTATTTTTACTTAAAACTCATTATTGGTAGACCATCATATTTTTCTTCAATATACTTGTTTTAATACAGCTTGATTAGCCCAGATGTTTTCCAAAACTAAAATAGCTCTTGATAGGCCGTGTTAGTACAAGAGGCTTAATGTTGTAATGGTGTGTGTGTGATTGTGTATGACATGACTTCTTGTACAGGAGCTGAAGGGAGGTCGGTCATATCAGAAGCTGGGTTATGCAGACATCAATCTGGCCCAGTTTGCGGGAGCAGGAATGATGTCACGACGCTACCTGCTGGAGGGGTACGACTACAAACACAGGCAGGACAACTCCACGCTCAAAGTCACCATTGACATGTCACTAGTCTCGGGGGATCCTGTCTTTAAAGTGTATGTATAAAGTTCATAAAGTATATTTTATACTTATTTAAAGTTTTATATAAAGTTCACAAAGTTCATTTTATTATTCTTGAGTTCTCTTCTTATACAGCATGCTAAAACATTTAATGCGTTTCTGGCCAGTACATCGACGAATTACAAGACGCTTGATATTTTCCTGTAACAACACTCACCAAGACAGCTACCAAAACAGGTCCTAACAGCAAATAGTGAGGTATTAGTACAGCATACTGTTAATCTTCAACCTCTAAGATTCGACCTCTAAAGTCTGTTGTGCAGTGGAATTTATGCATATAATTATTATGAAAACGACACTAAAATGATTCCTTTGTGTGATTATAAAAGATTTAAAGCTTCATTAAACTGTGCAAATTCTTCTCTACACCCTATAGCTCTATCACAGTATTTCCAAATATTGGTTGCAGAGGAGGGTTGAAAGGTTAAAGTATTTGAAGATAGATCTGAGATCTTTTTAATACATTAATCTTTTTTTTTTTGTTCATATTCGTTCATGTTTATGTCCATGTTCGTGTATTTAGGCTCATTATTGATTATGTGTATGTATCAGTGTCACTCAATGCTCTGTCTGCCACGATTGGCCGCTCAGTTCTGAAAGGCAAGAGCAAGGAAGTTGGAATGGTTGGCCTGGTGTCAGTATAATGTTACTTGGTGGGTTGTCATGTCTGGTGTCTTGTCTCCATTCAGTGGTGCAGCACTTTAAAGGCATGGACTCAACGTAGCACATGAAGACACAATATGATATGTACACACACTTAATGGCCCCTAGTTGTCATATGACTGAAATCGTTAAGTACAAAGTTACATTCCAAGCATACATACATCAATGCTCTACCAGGGAGATGGGCCATGTCTGTGTGGCTAAGACGCTTTTGAAGTGGACACGTCCTCCGACTGAGCTATCTGGGCCAGTAATAATGTTCATTGAAGACCAGCTGTCTTTGTTCCTCCAGTATTGTGACATGTATATCACCTGTGTTCTCCATTCTATAAAGATATATGTCTTACATGTCATATAAGTGAAATATTCTTGAGTATGGTGCAAAACTCCAGCCAAATAGATAAATAAATCTTTTAACGTCAGTATATTCAAATTTGCTCTAAAAAATACGTACAAAGACCAGACCAAGTTCTGATTAGTCCATGTATCTGTCACTCATATTGCAGCCCCTCCAATCAGATTGGTGTGCGGAAATCCGGGGACATTGGGGAGGAGCTACAGCCTGAGGGTAAGGTGGAAGAGTGTAGTGAGGGGAGCCTGGCCTCCGGGAGCAGCGGCTTTGGCAGCCTGCCCAGGAAAGATAAACCCAATGTTAACGCACTGTCCTCAGGTAAACATGCCTTAAGCTTACAACTGTTAGAATATAGAAGCAGTTCATTGCCATGCAAATATAACTATAGAATGGACACAGTTTTGGCTAGATTTACTCTTCCATATTTACCAAATACTTTAAAGAAATTATGAGTTTAATACATTTTTGGATAACAACGTGGGGTGGTTCAAAGTTAAAGTGCTACCTCGTCTATCAGTTTGCATGATATTAGTAATGACCCATGAGCCTCTCACAAATGCGGTCGCTGTCCAGCTTATGTTGGGTTCATCTCCAGCAGTAGGTAGGAGGGCCTGCCAGCAACCTGGGGATGACAGTGGGTTTGCTCTGGGCCCGGCCCTTTTTCCTTCCATCATAAGTGAAAAACTCTTAAGTTCAGTGTAAAACACCAATCAGATAAATAAATGAGTTTGTTCTGTTTGTAACACATGTATGATGTCATTATGATGAGCTGGGAAGGGAATGTTTGACGTCAATGAAATTCGTAGTCCTTTAATTAAACACTTTGATTCCTATGTCAGTCAATCAATAAATCAGTTTGTGGTCTGTTTGCAGGGTCGCAGTCAAGTATACAAACCGACTCTGACAGACCTGTGAAGGAGAGCGCGAAAGACTTTGAGCTGGGCCATTCTCGGAGTGCGAGCCAGGCGAGCCAGCAGTCCAGGGTGTCAGGCTATGGGTCACTACCTCACAGCCGACAATCCAGTGTGGGAGGGGACATAACTCATGGACACACGAGGTTAGGTTCTTCTCTGTCATGTGTGTTAGTTTTTGGTCCAACCCGTGAGCTCTGTTAGCCTTATTATACGTTATGTGCACCTACATGTAATTTGCAAAATCTTGTGAAGTCCTGGAGTTTGATTCTGGGTATTATGCCGTTACCGTTAAATTGAAATCCTGGAAGTCCTGATCTTGCATGCTGCTAGAATTCGTGGAGTTTCAATTCCTGTTCTTGACAACAAAGTCCATAAATTGGCAGGTCTGGTAATTTACATGTATGAAGAAGTCATGGAGCTTCATTCATGATTTTATTCAGACATGTTAAGTCATGAGATTTGTTTCTTGAATGTACTTTACCTGTACTTGTATGTGCAAAGTTTTGATTGCAGTTTTTACTCCAAAGACAATGGGTTTAACAATACTCGGGTATGGTTAATGACCAATCTAGGCATAACACCACCTTGTTGTCTAAGGGAAGATAACTCTGGTATATAGGTCATTACTGGGCTATCTTCCCTTAGACAACATTCAGATGGCTATGGCTATGAGTACAGTTTCTCATAACCTTTGCAATAAATCTTATTTGTGATTTTTCTGTCTTTTACCAGTCACCACACGAATGTGTAAGTTGTTAAACACTGGTAAAACTTCTGTGTGCTGTGCTCAGCTTTTATCTGTCTTTTTTTGCCAGAACCTAATGTTCATATAGATGCACCGTATAATACACTTTGTCTGGCGTGATCATAGAAGTCATTTTTGTTTGGTAGAGATAATTTGTAAACATTTGCTTGTAGATTGTTTTGCACCCAACCTGTAGTAAAGTGCACTACTTCTGTAGTTGGTAAAAATGTAGACTTGTTTTCGTTTGCCTGCATTATGGCACATTACACTGTATGTTTTGACATGGCAAGACCCAGGAGCCTCCCACCAATGCAGATGGTGGGAGTTCAAGTCCAGCTCTTTCTGGTTTCCTCTCATGAACTGAACTCCTCTTCTTGCCGGTTTCCTCCCTCCATAATTTTAACTGCCGTCGTGAAAATAAAATACAAGTATTTTGAGTACGGCTTAAAACACCAATCAAATAAATAATTAAGAAAGTGAACAAAATTAATGTACTTTGTCGAATTTTGAAAAAGCTGGGAACACATTCACATACATCCTGCCCCCGTGTTAAAATAGGCACATTGAAGATGAAAACCCTCCCCCCCCATCCCCACTCCTTGACGCTGCTGTTTTGAAATAAGCGGAGTCTCCCCGTGTTATTAAAGTAGGCACGTTGCCCCCCCCCATGTTAAAATGGGCATATTTGCCCTCCAATGTTAAAATAGACATATTGACAACTACCCCCCCCCCCCCAACTTTTTTTTCCTTTTTTTTTTTTATAAATAGTCTCATTAATCTTATTTAAGACCACATTAATTGCCATGGATTCCCACTGTCAGTTGATATCCATGTACTGCATGTATATAGCAATGGTACTAACCTTTATAGTCAGCTTGTTAACACACTCCATAGGACATCTCTTTTATTTATGTTAAATACAGAGTGAAGCTCTGTCAGTAGGCTCAGCAAATGCTGGTGCGTTGCTTGAACTTGAATAATAGGTTGCCTGGTGATTGACTGACAACAACCGAATTGTGTGCTGAATTTGAGGGCAAAATGTAATACACTTGATTTGATTGTCCTGTTTTCTGATTAATTGTTTCTTTGAAAATGTACTGACAATTTGAAATTGAATGCTCTAGCACTAACACGTTTTTATATATCTGAAGTCATGACTGCGTGTTACATGTACACATGTGTACTGTGCATTATGTATAGATAGACTGGGCATTAGTATGCATCATATGTGATATGGTTACATACTGTAATTCTCCAACCTTTCACATTTTTTCCAAGGTGTTTATTCACGCACACTTTGAAAGCATTAGTCTGTGTTGACTGATAAAAATTATACTTATTGTGAAGCCTTGACCATGGCCAGTTCAAATGTCGTGGTGTTGTCTCCAAAATCAAATATTTATTTATTTGTTTAATTGGTATTTTACGCTGTACTCAAGAATATTTCACTTATACGACGTCGGTTAGCATTATGGCGGCAGGAAACCAGGCAGAGCCCGCGGGAAACCCGTGACCATCTGCAGGTTGCTGGCAGACCTTCCCGCTTACGGCTGGAGAGGAAGCCAGCATGAGCTGGACTTGAACTCACAGGGACCTTATTGGTGAGAAGCTCCTGGGTCATTACGCTGCACTAGCGCGCTGAGCCACGCCAAAATCAAATAAAAAATGTACATAAATTGCAATGAAAGTTGGTCTTTCAAATGTGAAAAGGTTGAGGAATGACGGTAGCATGTATGTACATGTATATATACACCTGTACAAGTTCATTAGCTGTTTGATGGTTTAATAGTTTAATTTTTAATAGTTAGTAGTTTAATTGCCAAACTAAAAACATTTTTCATGCACTAATAAAATGGAGTTGAAATCTAATGACATGATCTGTTCAGATACCAAGTCTTAGTTGTTTTGTATAATGTTCACACCCAGCCAAAAAGTACATTCAAATCAATAGTAATTTGATTGAAGAAAATAAAACTACATTATAGGAGAATTAAGTGAAGCATATTTAAAAACTTCCTTGGAAAGATACATATACATCTTGGGTACAACCAGTTTAAAATAAAGCTATAGGTTGCCAAGGTTACCACAAAATACAGGTGATTTTGTCACACGTGTGCACCTGCTCGGCATGTTTACATCAGTCTGTTGCCAGATGAAGTATCAGATCTGTCAGACTTTTGACTGTCTCATAGATGACGTTAATAAAATGATTTAAATAATTCTTACACTACCACTTTTTTATTGTTGTGCTTTCAGAAGTCCTAGTGTTGGTTCAGCGACCAGTGATATCATCAAAGCTGAAAGACGACGGGTAAGGCAAATCCATGCCAAAATAACTTCGTTCTTCTTTGTATAATTTATTTTGGTATTTTTATGTTAAAATATTTTATCTTTAAACTTTAAATTTTAATGACCAGAAATGCACTATGCTTTGACACAGTAATGAACTTAACTACCTAGTGCTGAAAAAAGGTATTTGAACATTATGTTTCCAGAACTGTATGTTGAGCCATTCAGTTTGTAATATTAGTGAAAGGATTGGATGCTGTTGTGAAAAGCTGCAGAGCTGAGGAGATTTGGTTAGTGAGGATTGGATGCTGCTGTGAAAAGCTGCGGAGCTGAGGAGTTTGGTTAGTGAGGATTGGATGCTACTGTGAAAAGCTGCGGAGCTGAGGTGATTTGGTTAGTGGGGATTGGATGCTGCTGTGAAAAGCTGCGGAGCTGAGGAGTTTGGTTAGTGGGGATTGGATGCCGCTGTGAAAAGTTGCAGAGCTGAGGGGATTTGGTCAGTGAAGATTGGATGCTGCTGTGAAAAGTTGCAGAGCTGAGGGGATTTGGTCAGTGAAGATTGGATGCTGCTGTGAAAAGTTGCAGAGCTGAGAGGTTTTGGTTAGTGAGGATTGGATGCTGCTGTGAAAAGTTGCAGAGCTGAGGGGTTTTGGTTAGTGAGGATTGGACGATGTTATGAAAAGCTGCAGAGCTGAGAGGTTTTGGTTAGTGAGGATTGGATGATGTTGTGAAAAGTTGCAGAGCTGAGGGGTTTTGGTTAGGATTGGATGCTGCTGTGAGAAGTTGCAGAGCTGAGGGGTTTTGGTTAGTGAGGATTGCATGCTGTTGTGAAAAGCTGCAGAGCTGAGGGGATTTGGTTAGTGAAGATTGGATACTGCTGTGAAAAGTTGCAGAGCTGAGGGGATTTGGTTAGTGAGGATTGGATGCTGCTGTGAAAAGCTGCAGAGCTGAGGGGATTTGGTTAGTGAGGATTGAATGATGTGAAAATTTGCAGAGCTGAGAGGTTTTGGTTAGTGAGGATTGGATGCTGCTGGGAAAAGTTGCGGAGCGGAGGGGTTTGGTTAGTGAAGATTGGATGCTGCTGTGAGAAGTTGCAGAGCTGAGGGGATTTGGTTAGTGAGGATTGGATGCTGCTGTGAAAAGCTGCAGAGCTGAGGGGATTTGGTTAGTGAAGATTGGATGCTGCTGTGAAAAGTTGCAGAGCTGAGGGGTTTTGGTTTGTGAGAATTGGATGCTGCTGTGAAAAGCTGCAGAGCTGTGAGGTTTTGGTTAGTGGTGCTCCTGTTTTAATAAAAGATTTAACATCCTTTCCTATATTCATTATCCTTTGTGGCAGTCACAAACAGCTTGTATTTAAAAGTTCTCTTGAAAATTGAGTGGAATGCTTAGATGTGAAGGTTTAGGCTGTTAAATTAACCACGGAAATTAAACTGCTTGGCCAAATGGTACTTGGTCATACATACGTTAACTCGAAGGGTTACATGTCTTGTGTAATTTCATGTCACAGAAATTTGAGGAAACTCTAAAGGAGCGTCGCGTAGATGCAACTCGGGTGAACGCTGAGGATTTGGTGGAACAACTGATACAAGACACAGATTTGGGCGCAGATGAAGGCGATGAGTGTGAGTGTGCGGTAGACTTTTCAGATAGCTTGATTATCTTCCCCTGAAACTGCACAAAATGTTTCCAGTTTAAGTGGGTGAATTGCCTGTGGGGTGGTGATCATGGTGATTAAGGTGTGGGTAAACAGGTAAGTTAACATACTGTTTTGGGCTACATGGGAAAAGGCATCCCATTGACAAGGATAAAAGTAGCAGGTAGTGTTATGAAACACCTAAATCATAGCATCAGGATCCTCTCACCAATGCATTGCTGTGAGTTCAAGTCCAGCTCATGCAGGCTTCCTCTCCGGTCAAAGGTCTAGCAGCAACCTGCAGATGGTCATGGGTTTCCTTCAGGTTTTGTCTGGTTTCTTCCCAGGCTAGCCGCTGTTGTAGAAGTGAAATATTCCTGAGTACCCAATCAAATAAATAAATAAATAATAGTAGCATCATAATGTGTCATATAAAAATAACATGCAGAAAAGTCCATACAGACAGTATTAAGAATGAGATACTCTTTTGCGAAGTGAACTTTAAACTGCAGTCTTCAGAGAAACTGTAAATGACCTTGAATGTTACTCTGGGAGGCAAATGATTGACAATATCAACGTAACTTATAGTACTGAAACTCACATTTTCAAACACCCCTTCTAAACACACATCGAAACACTTTTCTAAGATCATTGGAACTCCCAGAATAGGGCAAAATGAGCAAATTTTATAGCCATGGATGGAAATTTGGGCCCTTTTATACTGTCACCACCTTTAGTTCTTCTGAGAGAAGATACAAATGATATTATAGCTTCCTACTGACGGAGTATGCTCTACAAAACTGTACAGCTTTTCATATTTTTGCATATCACCTTATTGTTTTCAAAATAAAACACTTTATGAAAACAATCTGTAAGAAAATCCAACATGATTCAGGTATTTTTCTAAGGAGTTTGTGGGTTGCCATGTGACCTTGGAGACAACAAGCACCCAGCATTACTCATGTGCCTATTGGGGGCCTCCGTGGCTCAGTTGGTTAGCGCACTAGCGCCTCCTAATGACCCAGAGGCCTCTCAACAATGCGGTCGCTGTGAGTTAAAGTCCAGCTCATGCTGGCTTCCCATCCGGCCCTATGCGGGAAGGTCTGCCAGCAACCTGTGGATGGTGGTTGGTTTTCGCCGAGCTCTGCCCGGTTTCTTACCGCTGGCCACGGTTGTAGAAGTGAAATATTCCTGAGTACAGCATAAAACACCAATCAAATAAATAAATAAATGAATCATGGGCATATTTATATACTCTAGCATTCATTGAAGATCAACAGTATGCCATGCAAAGTTTTTTTTTTACGTAAAATGTTGGAAAGTTTGTGAGTAGCTTGCCAGTGCTAGCCATCACATCTTCAGTTTTGCAGGTGAAAAAATCTTCAGTTTTTAGTGTCAATGACTTTCATTTTTGTTTGGGGTCAACCTAATCATTGTAGAGGACACAAAATGTGTTAAAGAATGGTAATAAATCTTTTGGAATGCGACAGGCAAGTTAAAATGTTACCTTATTGCATTATTTCAGCCTCTGGTCTTCAACTCTTAGTGGGTAAAGATGGAACCACTGCCCTCAGGTAGTGATCTGGGCAACTTTAACCATGTAGCAACCTGCTGTCAACGGTACTGCTGTACAACTGTTGATCATTTGTAATCTCCATCCTCATTGGACTATATCTGGACCAATCATGGAACCACATACATAGTCATGGACTCATTGTAGCACTGCCCTGTGTAAACCAAATAGGAGGATTTGTTCTGCTGTTTAAAGGGAGAAATTCCTTGTCAAAATGGAACTTTTAAAGAAAGCTGGAAATAACTAGATGTAGATGCACAGTTGAGGTGCATGCAGATCATGAGTTCAAAAATTTGTTATGAAAATTGAAATTATATACCATGAATTGTTGGGTTGGTGTGGATTTTACAAACAGTTTACATGTATATTTTTCAGAATCAAGTAGTTATTAACTTTGACCATTTTTTGAAATTCCCTTTCTGTCTGAACCAATCGGATTGTCTCTTTCTGTATTTCCAATCAGACCAATGGTGTATCTGTTTTTGAACCTTTTAATCCCCATGAAGTTAATGTTACAGCTTGTATGTGTGGCTCAAATCTTGCTTAAAATGACCAATCACAGCAAAGTTTAAAAATTTTGCTCTTTTAATTAATCATACAAAATCAGTCACAGTGCAATTTTCAGTAAAAATTCTTATTTTATTCAGGTTTTTTTTTATTCTTTTGTAACATCCATAGATCCAAGCTGTGTGTAATCAGTTTTTTCTGCTTTTAAGCTCAGTTTTTGTTTTTGTTTTTTTTCTTTTTTTTTTGTTGAGGACCAGGTTTATCATAACTTAACACATACTAACTGCTGATGCACTGTGTTTTCTTTCATTAATGTTCTTTTGTCATGTATTTTTTGGCCTTGTGCTACAAATGTAACACCTTTGTTTCACATTGTGTACGTGTATGTAGGTATTGCTCATTCTGCTGGAAAGCTTAGAAGTCAGCAAGAAGTCAGCCATACATATACCTGCAGTTTGACCCTTCCCAATCAGTATCATATACAAAACTCTTCGCTACTCAGCGTGATGCTGGTTAAGTTAATAATGAATATACATAAGACAATCGGACGTTGTGCATTTGTTTGACCTCCCTCTGTATATAACCATGGCATGCATGGGCCATTTTATATATTTGTATATATATATATATATATATATATAATGGCTGTTGAGTTTGGTAGTATTTTGTAGTGTAGACATCATATCATCTGTGTTCATCTGTTTTTGTCTTTTTGAATCAGAATGACTCAATATCTTACTTTCTTGTTAAGATCATGTGGCTAACCTTGCTTGGTTTTTAGTTTCTCATTTTACACGAACAGCTGATACAAACAAACCAAAAAAAGGAAAAACCACTTGTGATATTCTGCGACAGCATTCTGGGGAGTGGTAAATATTCTATAATGTCTTCGCTGGTATGCATGTAGGAAAAAGTTGTTCGGACAGAACTTTCCAGATGGTGGTTCAAAAGTAAGTCAGATTTTGAAGTGCTTTAAGGCTACAACTGCAACCAGAAGAACTACTGTGGTTTACAGTACAACAAAGATAGAACCATGTCAAGTAAAACCGTCGTAAAGCACTGTGATCACTTTAGTAGCTTAAACCATGGCATACACGTGTGCACATGTTCACACATACGCACAGCATACGTGACAAGAATGTGGGCGAATTGATAAGGATTCTTTTCAAGATCTGGTTATAGCATAACCATGTTTAAATTCTGCAAGCTAACAGTTGTCATGGACAACCAATTCTTGTCCTAAGCCATTCTCAGTTTAATTTTTGTAAGAAACCAGAAAAGGTTTTAAAGATTTTGAAATCCTCACTCCTCTTCTGCCTACAGTTATAAAGGAAAAGTGTTTTATGAAAACTACTGTGTCTACATCCGTCAGTTAAACCATGGAACGTCTGATAGATTGAGTACACCTGTTCTAGTAGGGGCAATGTTCTCCTTATGGATCAAATCTTCAGTAAATTTAACATTACTTTTAACACAGTATGGAAAATCCTCATAAGTCTGTTTTTGCACAGTTGTTCCTGCCAAGGAAAGCCAAAAGATTAACATTCATACATAAGTACTGCTGTCTTCATAAATCAATTTCCTTCTAACGATGTCTGTCTAGATCCATTTTCACAGCAATTCGTTGATTTTTTTTTGGTGGGGGGGGGGGGGATAACGTCGTCAAAAACATTAATGTGTCAAAAGCAGCATGATTTATGAGAAAAGTTACCAAAAATCATTTGGCAAAATTTGACGAATATTGGTACATTTGTGAATAAGCTTTCAAACATCATTCTATTCAGTTTGTGTAACATTTCTACATGACAATAGAGATATCTTCATGTATATAGATAAACCAATTACAAGTCTACCTATCATTTGGAATAACCAATAAGAAATTTTCTTATTTTGTCTGCTTATATTTATTCTATTTATTTATAAATAGTTTGTAAATAGATATTTTTTGTAAGATAATATGCATGTATGATATATTGTGTAGAATATTCACATGGCAAAAGTGTAGTGTGTAGCTGTAACAAGTCTGCAGTCTTTATCAAGCCTGCAATTGTATAGTGACAAACGTGTGTTCTCTAAAACTCGGCATACGCAATACTTCAAGACTCAACTAGACTGTAAATAGCAAAAAAGCGAGATGATCATGCAACTCAACCGCTGAGTTGTACTCCAGTGCTTATGTGTACGCTGTTGAATCCTTCATTCGCACGGCCATGAGGAACTGGGGCCAACTTTGTACGACCAGTTGAGCTCAGTTGTGTTGAGTCGTGTCCTGAGCTCTGAGGTATGTGGGTGAATCTTCCAGTCGCATGGCCATCAATGACTGAGAACAACTCCTCACAGCAAATTGAGCTGAGTCGTGTGCTGAGCTCTGGGGTTACTGGCGAATCTTCCTGTCGCCTGACCATCAATGACTGAGAACAACTCCTCACAACAGATTGAGCTGAGTCGTGTCCAGAGCTCTGAGGTTACTGGCGAATCTTCCAGTCGCATGGCCATCAATGACTGAGAACAACTCCTCACAGCAAATTGAGCTGAGTCGTGTCCAGGGCTCTGGGGTATGTTGGTGAATCTGCTTTCCTCCAGTTGAGTTAGGTTGAGTTGAGTCACGTCCTGAGCTCTGTGGTATGCCAAGCTTTAGAAACGTTCATTTAGTGACTCAGAGATGTCCTGAATCATTAGGCTTATAGGCTACAATGATGGATGAACCTTTCCAGCCTTAAGGAATTTGGGCATTGTGATGACCTTTTACTCATGCATTTGAAAATTCTGTAAGACCTAAAAGCTAGGGACCACGTGATTTCCTTAGTAACAAACGTTTTTTTTTTTCCTTAGTGAAGAAAATTGTCCTCCTAACGTAATAGCGTAGAAAAATGCCTTTTTTTGAATCGCTGTCAGGGATAGTGTATTCGTTGGATTTGTATAGGACCTATGATGGATACAAGTTCTTGGGAGTTCCGCTTGGGGGCTCTCGCGCATTTACCAGAATTTAGGGTATATATGCTTAAGTGCGAAGGCCGTGTACCGCCCTTTACTCTAACGCCCCAACGTCCTGTATATGCGCGAGCGCCCCTCAGGCGGAACTCCCGAGACCTCGTATCCATCATAGACCCAATAATTTTCAGCTTTCCGGACAGTCGGAGTATTTCTGTAGCGCATGCGTGATGTTTTCACGTATAATAAGCCCTTACTTCGCCACACTTGGGTGATCACGTCATCTCCAACTTTCGGGCAATCTTACAGAATAAAGTATAGGTCAACCCAGCGTGGACATGTATGCTCCACACTGTAAAACGGTATGTAGATATTTGTGTTTAACTTGGATTTCTGTCTCAACACCACCCACTGTCACTTTGAATACACTTTTTACAGAATGTATTTATTCCGGGATTCGCAGTGGAAATAAGAAGGAAACTGCCAGTAAATAGTACAAATAACAAGTAATTATAGCATCTGTGGTTGGATATGACAGAAAACAGCAGCAGTCAATTCAAATATATTGACAGAACATTTTGCCCAGATATTCCAGAAATGTTCAGATAAACCAGTTTTCCATGTTATTTCGAATTTAATTTTGTCCAGCATTCCCTGGACAGTAACAGTGTTACACCTATTTGTCAATAAAACATTACGATTGTTGATGTTGCTGTTGTCAGTAACTCTTAGCCCACTTCAATCCCATAATGCAAAGCTCACGCAAGCAAACGCCTCGCGGTGCACTCAGTATTCTGTCTACTTTTATATGTACATCTCACCTTACACCTGTCTCCTGTACAACACACCCTCATGCCCTGCATTTGCGCTACACACGTGGGTAAAGGATCGTGGCTTTTTTTTCTTGTCCATCCACTATAGTCTTCATTCCGTCTGAAATAATATGCATGCCCAATATATTAGATGTTATTTCTTATCATTTCTACATGTATGTCAGTCTTGTACGGTTGCCTGTTGTAGTTTTGCTTTACAGTGCCTTAGTCCATTTATGTTGACCTCTACGCGTGCTAGTCTAGAATGATATGGCTGTGTTGCTATCTGTAGAATACCATCACGAAACAAAACATTTTCATATATAGAAATATCTTGTCCAGATCAATTTATGGTTTTCTTTTTATGTTGACATAAAATTTATTTCATGTCTTTACATATCGTTGTTTAACCTCTGTACATGTACCTTGATCATTTTCTGCCAGAGACATTAATAACAAGTATCTAATGCGCATCTTGAATGCGTTTGCCAAATAGTTCAAATGTATAGCCGATGGTGGTCTTTATCGCACTTAAAATATTTCAGCCTCCATGTTAGATGTTTCACAGTTTCTGTACTGTTGCATATCGAGAGAGAGGAAACAGTGTATGCCTACGCACTGGTATAAATATTATATATAAATGTTGGCCAACTTGGTCGCCTCACGCGTACCCACATTTTAATCCTTTACAAAACGGGAACTGCAAGGCATGCAAACTTTCAATCCAAACACTGATTTCAAACATTTTTTTTTCAGAATTTATAGATTTGAATAGCATCTAATTTTGTTTGAAAGCATCAGAGGTTCATTGAGCTACATACGGTCAAGTGTATTTCAGACTTTTTGAAGGA
This sequence comes from Liolophura sinensis, assembly GCF_032854445.1. Taxonomy (NCBI): domain Eukaryota; kingdom Metazoa; phylum Mollusca; class Polyplacophora; order Chitonida; family Chitonidae; genus Liolophura; species Liolophura sinensis. The sequence goes on from NC_088307.1 coordinate 14,101,188, forward strand.
ATTTCGACCTATTTTCATGATTAATATACAGGTGCAAACTAATGTAATGAAATAAGTGTAATTTTATTTTCAACACCAACATGCATTTCTTAATCCAGTTGCTGAGCTTAACACTCAACAACAAACATAACATACGTGCAGTCGTACCAATTGTACACAGGTTTGCTTTTTAAAAGCATTTTCCTAAGGGGCCAACATGGATATTTAATTAACCTTTAATGAGAGTAAGATATCCTTTTTCAACTGCTACCATTCAGTGTAGAGATTATATTTTTTCTCAATAAAAGGCTCTTGTGGAAAGGTGCCGACTGTAAAGAACAACTTTTGACCTTGGGAGCAAAACCATTCAGATTTGCATGCCATTCTTCCAATTGAATATCAGGTAATATATTTTGTAAACGAATTTAATTAAATTAAAATTTAATCAAATCAGACATGTGTTACAAGTATTCAGCAACATCTTCGATTGATTATGGGCTGGGAATGTTGTTGTTGTTGATTCATTTCTCACGTATTTCTATAGTTTTCTATCTGTACCCACAGCGTTGGAAGGGTACTTATATTACGTATTGGTACCCAGGTTGTAAGAGGTCAGGGTATTTTACATTTTTAGGAAAGATTGTTGGTTTTGTTATTGTTTTCCCTTTTATACATTTATATTTGTGTAAGTTCTGTGGCCTCCCCAAACATAACATTTTTTTGGCCAGAGTTTACGTGTTAAATACTTTCCAGTGGACTACATTAATTGTCACGTGGAAATGGTTTGTTCAGTATATTGTTCATTGTACAATTTAATAACAAAGGATTAATAATTTACCATATCAGTGCCAGAAATCAAATCAGAAGTCAAATTGACGTGACATCTATATCACAGTGAGAAACTGTGTGATTGGAGAATTGTACTACTACTCAAACGAGTTTTAAGCATGCAACCCCGCTGGGTCTTAGTATAGGATAGAGGTCATTATCGTGAAGACTTTTCATAATGACCTCTATCCGTTTTAGACGACTGATTGGCTATTTCATGCAAAGCCACACCCTCTCTTCCTGTCACTGGTCTGTCAGTGTGTAAACCCAAATGCCGTTGTTACGTCACATGGTTGGTGACGTGTCAATCAATGTCTGCTCACCCGGCGCAAGGTTTCTTTGGCTCCGCCCCTACTGTCTTCATATGAAGACGTTTTCTTCATCATTAAGTACTTTGGAATTAAATCCTGTGATTGGCTGAAGACACCATCGATAGCCATAGTAAAGTACAAGAAGCCCCTGCTTTAAATACGGTAATTACGGTCATTTACATACACTGTGTCACATTTACTACCGAAAGATTATGAGGCTGCTTGTGTATTTGTCATGCTTCAACTATGAAGTCATACACAAATCGGCCCACAAATGAATCGAGACGCTGACTACAATTTCAGATTTGTCTTGAACAAATCTTCCATATATGTGAGCAAGTCACAGATTGCTTGCGTATTCTGTAACCTTTAATTTGTATTCGTCTATAACTCTTTGTTTTGTATAGCTCAAGCCTGTTGTAGTATTATCTTTTAAACCAGCTCAGTGTGTCAACATTACCAATGTCAAAGGTAAACAGCATCAAGTACTGCTTCAAACTGATGACGTCAGGAAATTTCAGTTCCGATTGTCTTATTGGTTATTGTGCTCACGCCGTGGAACAGGAAGACATCTGCACGAGCATGGGTCATGTGACAGTCAGCCAGTCAGAATCTCTTGACGTCATAACATTGAAGCACTGTAGGTGTTGTGTTTAAAGTGCTTTTAAGTACTATTTAGTAGCCTGACTGTCGATAGGACGACGGCGAGCGCAGTCTATAATATACATAAGGTTGTATGGAATGACCGTATTCCATTGGTTCGGTACATGGCGCCCTGACGAGATATGTTATCCACGCTAACACATGAAAACATGTCACATTACCTGCAGATGTTCGGAATTTTTTCCCTCTTTTTGTCATTTGCATACAGTAATGGTCCATGTTTAAAGTTTTTAATGTAAACTGGGAAGTCATGTTGTATCTGAGTCCATCAGTCCGCGTTGTTCAGACAGGCCTGTACATATACCTGTTCCTTTGTTATGTGACAGGAAGGCCTGTCTTTATCTTACATTTGTAGACAAATAAAATTCACATTTCTTTGAAAAAGAAAGTGTTCTTGTTTTTTGATACTCTATGTGCATGGCGCTGAATAAAAAAGTTGTTAACGATGAATTGTATAACTCAGGCACAACTTACTGATCACTAGCAATGGCCGACCTCCTTATGGAGATGGACCTGGATTCTGATGGTAACACTTCCTTTGAAATTGCATCAGATGACAGAACTTCGTATTGATGTCAGCGAATAGTCGAATAATAATGGAATCGTCCAACTGTGTCGTCACAGACTATCCTGGTGACACAGTTTCAAGTCCAGCTCAAGCTGGATTCTTTTCCGGCCGTAAGTGGGAAGGTCTTGCATCAACCTGCGGATGGTCGTGGTTTTCACCCGGGCTGTGCCCGGTTTCCACCCACCATAATGCTGGCCGCCGTCGTATAAGTGAAATATTCTTGAGTACGGCGTAAAACACCAATCAAATAAATAAATAAATAAGTTACCGTACATCGAGGTAGCGCTAGAACTCGGGAAGCACGTGACGTACTAAGTGGGTGGAGCGAGAACATGGGGTGGGTCGTGGGGTTCTGTTACTCCTGTACGTGGGCGTGCTAGGGCACTTCCAGTTCCTTCTCATTCATGGACGGAAGTCCCACAAAATCCACCACTATTAGACTTCAATGACCCTCCTTGTCTTGGATGATCAATTAAAAAGATTCGCCATCAAATCAATTCAACCTATTTTTGACTGCGGAAATGATAGATGTAATGGTGACGGTGACAAAAAGATATGCCGAGGCCGAAATTATTCAACGAGAACCTCTACGTGAATGCATCACGCATAAACTCTTTGATGGACAAGAACGCGGTGTTTTGATCCACGTGGATGGGGCCCGTTACCCTCCCAACATTAGAATTTCATTTGAGTGTAGGCAACTCTCTTTAAAGTGCGATGAGTAAAAATCGTTTCCAACTACTGTTGCGATTTTGGCATTTTGCCGATAACGCCCAGCACACTGATGACCGACTTAACAAAATTCGACCTGTCTTAGATCATTTCAGCAACACAACGAAGCAAATCTATTATGCCAGGCAAGAACCCGACCCAGTTTCATGAAGATGTCGTACATGTACGATAATCGCACGTGCAGGACAATCGTATGGTAATAATGACGTAGAAAGTATCGTACGGCAAATGCACGATAAAAAAATGTACGCAACTTTGTGAATCTGGCACCAGATGCATGCATATATATTTTTGGACTCATCAGATCACGTGGTGTGGTTCAGCCTCAACCAGGGACGGAGTTTTCCGATTTTCCTGTGCCAAAAGTTTTTCTGGTTCGCCCTGATGGCTCAAAAATTAATCCGTTAACTTAAAAAAAAAATGTCTGTTGTGTGAGTGAAGCTGGAATGTATTCCGTTATTATACGACAATATTGTGTCGTATTCAATATAATATCCTGTTAGTTTAATAGAATTTGTTATCTTGAAGTAATAGAATATGTGTGTTATATTTAACTGAATAATCTGCTGGAATAAAAAAAGACATTCTTGCATCAGCCAGATAAAATACCCTCTGTTAAATTTAACAGATTCTCAGAGGCTAGTTCCATGTTTATCCCGGAAACTCCTGGTTCGGTTGTCCAGCGTCCATGGTCGTATGATTTGATTTGATTGACTTGATTGGTATTTTACGCCGTACTCAAGAATATTTCATCATAACAGCATTATGGTGGGTGGAAACCGGGCAGAGCCCAGGGGAAACCCACGACCATCCGCAGGTTGCTGGCAGAGCTTCACACGTACGACCGGAGAGGAAGCCAGCATGAGCTGGACTTGAGCTCACAGCGACCGCATTGGTGAGAGACTCCTGGGTCATTACGCTGCGCTAGCGCGCTAACCAACTGAGCCACTGAGGCCCCCATTGTCGTATGAGAGAAATGCTTTATTACAGGGAGAACACTAAATACTCTGTCAATAATTATGTTATTGCACTAGCAGAATTAAGTTTGAAAAGACAGATCGTCATTTAATTCTCTGGGGTCTTGCGTGGGAAGGTCTTCCAGCAACCTGCGGGATAGTCGTGGGTTGCCCCGGGCACTGCTTGGTTTTCTCAAACCATAATACTGACCGCCATCGTACAAGTGAAATATTTTTGAGTATACAGCGTAAATCACCAATCAAATGAATGAAATCAAATCATCAACCATGCTACATGTTCACGGTATTTCTCGCATTTCTCATCAACATGCACGAACTTATGCAGAAAATCAACAACTTACAGGTAGGTCTATTCAAATGCTCACCTTTTTGCTGGACCTCGAATAGCATTCGAATGCGGTTATGTTCGGAAGCCTAGGAAGAACATTTGATAACTTGCATAACAACCACTTCATACATTATGAAGATATTATATGCGGATTTCCCCACTCTTCCTGTTCGTGAGGCTTTGGGGACAATAAAATACGACGACGCTCGTGTGGCCGTTTACGCTGCATGTCAAACTTTTGATGAACACCACTTGTCTTATATCAATATGCATGCCGCACTTGGGAAAGTTTGTCAGCGACTTTCCAGACGCCCATGGTTTACCCTGTGCACTTAGGTTTTCTTCATGGACCGAGATTGTACAAGTAAAATTTTTCTTTAAAAACGGTATTGCGGCAAGAGAGATAATTATAGCTTTGTTTCTAGGCCTACTGCCCATGGAATCATGTAGACTGCAACACCGATTGCAAAGAAAAAGTTAATTACAGGAAAAACAATAGGCCTATATTTCAATTAAATACCTAGTTACAGAAATTTGTAGACAGATAAATGTGAACGAATTATTTACAAATAACGTAAAATACGGATATGAACATATATTATTTGCCAGAGACGAAATAAAATATATACAATGTACAAGCTACCATTATTCCACATCATTCGTTGATATTTTTTATAAGGAAAGGTGAAAATGTACCCAAAATGTGGACTTCTTTTGCAGATTGTGAAGTATTGCATTGGTAATGTTATTTATGATCGCATTAACAAATGCTTATCTTTAATAAGACATATGAGCATGAAATTTGATGATATCCTCAATTTGGTAATGATGTGTTAAACCAGCTGTACGACGATTTAGTGCAACGAGCATTATCTCCCCCCGAGTACGCAGCAACTCTCCAACCACGAGATGTCGCTGCGCATCAATGGCGGACAAAAATGTTTCACTTTCGGACTAACGATGTCATTGTCGGAGCTGTCGTGTTTATTTTTGTGGGTGTTTGTGTGAATATCTCATCAGGGATCACGTCGATTGACAGTGATGATGCTTGTGAAGGCAAAAACGATGGCTGTGTTTGTAACAGGGTCGGCCAGGGTACCCTAGACCTCCGTTTTGTTGGCTTGTCAAACGGGAGTGCGAGGTTTGAAAACGTCAAGGGAAAAGATGGCTTGTTTTACTCCTACAATCCGTGTTTCAATTTCTCCGAGACAGATCAGACACAGAAGTCGGTAGCCAAATGTCAGAATGTTGCCATCTGTGTGAAGAATGGAACCCACTACAACGCCACAGCTGTCCAGGAAAATGCCAAGTTTGATTTCGACCGAAGTCGTCAGGAATTATTCATTCGCTATCAAAATCCAGGTCAAAAATACACTGATGTAATATGTAATATCAATCACGGCTTGTTTCTTGCGCACTTCTGTGTCAAATCATGGAGTTAGGAATAGGATATTCAAACATGTCAAATAGTCCCCCCAAAAAAATCCATGATTCCAACAACTTAAGGTATTACAGTCAGAACGCCCTCTAGCCAGAGTACCCTGTACCTAACCGCCCTCTATATAATGCATGTTTAAACTGGCGGCATGGGCCTTGATGTATGCTTTCGATCATATTGTATGGATTCTGTATGTATTCTATGTATACATGGCATATAAATGTTGCTAAATGTTACTATCGAAAAATGCAAATTTTAAAGTTATTTCTGGTCTTTAAAGTTGGTAAACTGATTACATGTAAATTTGATTGTTGTTGTGTGGAGAAATGAACACGGCGATCTGTTGTGGACTCTGATATTTCTGACAAAAATTACACAGGACGCATACACGGTGTTCGCTGACTGACTGGTGTTGTTGTTGTTGTAGATCATCCACTGCACACACGTTGGACCCCTGACGTTTAGGTAGAGGGTGTTTACGTAGAGGGCATTCTTGCTAGAGGGCGCTTTGACCTGATCCGAACATAAGAAATGTATACTCTGTTTCAATCGTAATTTGGCTATAAATTATATAATATGAATGTAATAATATCAGATAATGATGTCTGAACTGTCATCCCTATCACTAGTACGAGTACACGGACTGTTGGTTGAGGAATATTTGGATATGCCATATTTATATATCCAAGTGTTCTTCAGTCAACAGTCATTATACTTGGACTACCCAATTACAAGTGGTCAAGTTGCTCAAAATGTTAAAATTAAGAAGAAATGTCTTTGAAATAATAACAATGTCATTTCATGGTGAATGTGAAAACGTGTATTTATTAGCTGTGACAATAAGCCAGTTCCACATTTCAGGAGTCTGGCAAGTTCACGTAGATAAGGACAAGACAGGGTGAAGGGTCTCACAAACAAAGCAGCTAAACTACAAGATTATGGTGTTAGCTAGACTGAACATACAAAGCCGTGTCAATCGACCCAGCGGTGCCATTAGCAGCTACAGGTACCATAAAAGCCATGTTTGTTCGAGAGAGCCCCCGACTACCCTAGGAGTCTCGTCCAGTTTTGTGTGAACTCGCGAGACTCGTCTTATTACTGTGAACCCAGCTAACCAGTATATTAGGAATATGAATTTCTCGCCTGTTTGCCAGGTTAGCATTATTAATGTGAAATCTGTTAAAGGAATGAAAGTTGACTGACTTTGTAAACTCTGTGTCTGTAAGGAACCCAGTGTGAAATTCTTAGATGGCCTTGAGCTGTCTTATACAAAAATGTACGATATATGAAACATTTTTGGACAGTAATCATGTTAATAGTTATAGCATTGTTATAGATTGCCAATCCCTGCTTCTTGTGTTTGCAGAAATTCCTGGTCGCTTCACAAAAATGTATTTGTTCTGTGACGTGAATGAGGACTTGGAGGTGACCGGGGCAGGGGAAATGCAGCTGCGCTCCCCATGTGTGTGTAGCGGGGGCTGCACACTGCAGCCTGATCTCAGTCCTGGCTCCCTACTACTCATTATCTTTTTCACTGTCCTGGCTGCTTACCTCGTTGTTGGTAAGAAGGAGTAATATGCTGTTATAAAAACTGTGTCCTACTGTAGCTTTACTGGAAAAACTAAAACTGTGAAAGTCGTTAACTGTGATCAGTTGAACTAATTAATGCATGCAATTACTCAGTCTTGATGAAGAATACTGTGTTCAGCATAAAATTTTATCCTTAACTAATATACATAACATGCTGTAATTCCTGAACCTTCTCGCAGGTTAATGAAAGAACAAATTTCAGTGCAGTTTATGCATATTTTTAATTTGATTTTGACATGTTTGGAGACATAACCACATCGGTTGGATTGGCCAATTTCAGTGCTTTACAAAAAGTATAATTCTATCAGATTACACAGAATAGTGGCCTCAGACTATGCTTGAATAAACACCTTACAAACATGCGAAAAGATTGAAGAGTTACATTAGTGACTCATTTTTTGAGTTTGTTGGTCATAGGAAGCTGTTTTGAAGTTTCTTTGAGAAGTACATGTAGGATGATATTTGGTACCAAAATAACTTTAATGCAAAGTTTTTGGATCAAATACTGTATTTATTTACTGTATGTAAATGTAGTGTAACGTACATCATAGGCAGAATATGTAAAATCTTGTTAGTCGGCCAGATTAGTAAGCTTCTCTGTCGGTATATTGTCAGATTTTGATTCTATGCTTATTACCCATTATAATGTTCAAAACTTGGTTACTTGTATCTTTGTAATGTCTTTTGTTTTTGAATCCACTATTTACCATAGCGATCAATGGGCTGACCTAGTCCTGCATGACAGCACCTATGCTCCAATATTATTTTAAAGTGACTACGGTACAGTCATGCTTGAGGTGTGAGTTGGCAGAACTCTGGCACTACTCCAAGAAAAGTGACTACCTTATTGACTTCAAAACAATGTTGGAGCGAAGGTGCCGTATGCAGGAATAGGGCTAACCTAAATCTTACATCAGAATTCACTGCGATTGGGGTCTGTAAATTCTCATTGCTTTTACATGTAGTGAACTTTGGTCATTTTCTCTTCGCAGGTTCACTAGCAAACAAGGCTATCAATGGAGCTGTTGGTCTAGAGATTATACCCAACTACAGCTTCTGGTCGGAGTTACCTGCCCTTGTCAAAGATGGCTACTTGTTTTTTCTGAGCCCATGTTTAGGCGATCAAGTTAGATACAACAACATTTACCAGAATATTTGATCCACAAAGGAAATGTACAGATGTAAAACTTTGATGTTACAGTAGTCAGTTTGAGCAAATCTGATTTGACTTCCTGTGATTTGTTGTTTTTTTTTTGATTGATTGATTGATGTAGCTTGATTCGGCCTTCTATGTTGTTTTGGATCTGTTGATTGATTGATTGATTTATTTATTCACCAATATACCATATTCAGAGGTTAAGAGACACTATTGGCGGGGAATAAAGCCCTGCACAGCTTGCTCTTTCCCAACTTAAAATTATAAATTTATGGTGAAGACGGATTCTGGGGGAATTATTAGGAATCGGATAAATTTCGACTTTGAAGTAAAACAACTGGTCCGATTGCAGGGAATTTGAGTATTTGATGTGCAGCTGATGACATGTAAACCTGCTGATTTGTTCCTTTGTCAGATCTTGCCAAGTACTTTTGTTGATAGCATTGTTTGTATGTTATCTTTGGACATGGTATTAGCTACATGTACTTAATTTCAACATGTACACAACTTGTTTAGTTTTCTTTGTGGAGATTTTATTTCTTTTACTTTTAAAATAATAATGTAAGATATTTTATAAAGAGGATTGTTTTCAACCTGCTCAACTCTATACAGTGCAATGTTTTATTTTTGTATTTTGTTCAGTTTTTTGAACTGTTCTGGTATTGGGAGTAAATATTCCTGTGCCCAGTTTCACAAAGATATTGTACACTTAAGATAATTGCACATCTTTTAGCATGCATTTCAGTGCTTTAATTTTTTTCTCTGATTAGTTTTTAAGCAGTTTTTCATTCTTTTATTTTATTGTTAGTCCGAGATTGCTCTGATATTATTTTTGGCAAAATTTTGTTCGGCTAGTGATGTTCCCAAACCAACGTGAGAGTGTGCTTCAGCCTCGACATATTTGACAAGGGCAGGTAACTGCATCAGGTTTTTAAATGGAGCGCTCTCTGATGTCGGTTTGGGGCCATCTATGAATAAAAAAAAATTATGCCAAACCTAACGTGAGTGCGTTCTCGCACTATTTTATTTGCTACTTTTAACTTAATTTATTTTATTTTCTGTACTGAGAAACCCATTAGTATGAGTATTTATGTTTTTTTTTGTAATATACATGTAATTGTCTGCGTTAAGCCGTTTACATCAAGTGCTTATTAGGTAAAAATTTTATTTATTTATTTAGTTATTGTCATTTTAAGGTACTCCGTGGCCTAGGTGGATGGCAAGCCAGCGTAGTGCAATCTCCCAGGAGCCTCTCGCCAATGCAGTCGCTGCAATTTCAAGTCCAGCTCATGCGGGCTTCCTCTCCGGCTGTACATGGGGAAGGTCTGCCATTAACCTGTGGATGATGGCGGGCTTCCTCTAACTATAATGCTGGCTGCCCTTGTATAAGTGAAATGACCTTGAGTACGACATTAAACACGAGTTAAATAAAAAAAAGACCATTTTATACAACATACTTAGTGCTGATTTTATAGTGCATGTGTATCAAAAGTGGCCAGCTTTGAATAAAATTACGCTGACTCTAAAGGGAACAATCACACCTCTTAAGGCATGTAAGGTAGCCTACAAATCTTACTTAAGACAGCAGCCATGCCCCACAGAGCTAGTATAGAAGTGATGGCCACTCTGCTTAATGCCTAGTCACCAGATGCAGTGTAGACTGCTTGGATAGTTCCCGTCCTTATCATAAGAGAAGTGGACGAAAGCTGTGTTTGAAGCTTGTAGAATATAGTTTCTGTTTTGCTTATCGAGAAATTTCTTTCTTTTGTTAGTTTAGGCTACAACAATATAACGTATTGTGTCACAGGCAGAATGGATCTCGTATAAATAAGAATAATACTTGAAAATCGTCTAATTTGGTGGAAAGGTGGACTGTACCGACAGTTTTTCCTGTTAAGAAAATACTAACATGATGGAAAAACATAAAGACATAAGATTTTCAATGAAATTTTTCTTCCATTTTGAATATTTTGGAAATCGTCTTAGCCCGTAGAACAGAAAATGAAATTGGTGTCGCCTTAGACGAAGGCTGTGTTTGAAACTTGCAGGATAGCTTTTTGTTTTGATTATAAAGGATTGTGAATTTCTTCTTTATGAGCTGATACCTGTTGTGTATTTTCACTCTGCGGTTACATATTGTTTGTGATGTTAGTACGATAGTGCATGCATGTGATATTAGAATATGATGGTATATACTTGGCAGCTAGGACACAAAATTGTAGGTTTATATGTGATCACACATGCACGTACTGAACATGGTACGCGTCGGCCAGGCCTTTGTAGTCACAGCAGGTATACTTGAATATTGTACAGGAATAGTTCAGCAAACCAGTAGGCTGCATGTCCTCCTTACGGTAGGACTTTAATCTGGATTTGGTCGCTGAACATGTAGTGAAGCAATTGAATGCTTGTCCTTCACAGCCATTTCAGACATGCAGAAGGCTTCACTCGTTCTTCATTTAAATGTGTTTGCTTCATTATCACAGATATAGGTTGCATGCGTGAACTTAACTGTAATGTCCTTGAACTTAGCTGCAATGTCCTTGACCTTAACTGAATTGTTCTTGGCCTTGTATGTTTGTAATCTTATCCTCTTCAACCTGTCTAAAATGGCCTTAGTCATACGTGTAATCTCCTTTGCATTACCTCGATCTACATAACTTTCATATGCAATGCCATTTTTTAATACCTTACCCGGAATTTGAATCTCCGATGAAAGCATATGATACCTGTATTTCCTATGAACTTAAATACGTGTAAACTACACTGCATTGATGACCGTCTAGCTTTTCTTGTTGCGCACTGCCGTATTCATCGTTAAATTCGGTTGTCTGTCTGTCTGTTGTATGTGTACCTACACCAGTTAAAATCTTGTCCGAGCCATAGAGGTATCTCATCGAGGGCTGGAGTTGGTGGAATTGTGGTAAAGTTCAGCGTCCATAAGTATTGTGATTATGTGCCTAAGTCAAAGCTTTAATAATTGAAACAAAATTTAAGTTTTTCTGTTTTGAGAACAGGCATGCCATATTTCCGAGTAGAATTGAATGTTGTGAGTGTAGTACGGAATGACAGAAAGGAAGTGGGTGACGAGGTTTTATAGACATATATGCCTTATAACATGGCGTTATTTTCTCTTGTTGCACTATTGTTATTTCTTTTTTACCTGCCTACATAGGCAGGTAATTAGTCCATTACACGCTCTTTAACAGTGTTACAAATGTGATTTGTGTTTGTGATAGTAGGCATATGTACATGTAATTGGATATTCAAATGCTGTAATCCCAATGCTTACACTTTGTTGTCTAGTCTTAATTAATGAAACTAAAATTGACAAGCATGCATGTATAATATACCGCTGTGCATTTTATGGACGTTTATAAATCTGGAATATCCATGTACCGGTAACCCTTACAGTTGCATTTGGATAAATAAATAAAAATTTAAAAAAAAGACTAGTTCATGAATATGTGTAATGGGTGAAAACTTTGTGACGTTGTGTATATATTCATCCCGCATCAGACAAAATACTTCGCTTTTCATTGGGCGGAATTTATTTTGGCAAATTCGGCTGGAACACTCTTCCGCGTGTGACACATCATATTGGTGGATGACAAGTGGTCTATAGCAAACTTAATGTACTACCACACGGCATAGCACCGTCGACCACTTATTACCATGATCCAGCGCATGCTGGCTTGCTCTCGCAGGAAGGTCTGCAGGAACCTGCGGAAGGTCGTGGGTTTGTTCCCACAATAATCACCAATCCAATAAATAAATATTACCATTTATATAAGTATTAAACTCAAGTATCGTTTATCTATGCGTCGAAACAGGTATTCGTAATACAGCCGTCAGCCAATATTGACGTTCCAGGTCAATAATAGCAAGGCCAATTCTAAAAAATGACGTTTAACACATACCACAAAAAATCTAAGAAAGTATATAAAAGTACGAAATTAATACGGATCTATGCGTCGAAACAGACATTCGTATACCAGCCTTTAGCCAATATTGACGTTCCAGGTCAATAATAGCAAGGCCAATTCTCAAAACGACTTTAAACACATACCACAAAAAATCTAAGGAAGTATATAAAAGTGCGAAATTAATACGGAGCTATGCGTCGAAACAGACATTCGTAAACCAGCCTTTAGCCAATAAGGACGTTCCAGGGCAATAATCGCAAGGCTAATTCCTAGAAACGACGAACTGTACAAACTATCAAAGAACTAAGAAAGTATAGGCCTATAAAGGACGAAAATAGGACGGAATCATACAAAGAGGAGCAGTTAAAAGTTTTCAATGATGTTAGATAGACGCAAGATATGTTCCAGCGGATTGATTGAAATCAGGATTAAAATCGTGTACTATGCTAGAATATCAGGATACTTTCTTAGTTTTTTGGTGGTTTGTGTTAGAAAAACAAAGCATTCAACTGATTGATGGCAAATATAATCGTCGAGCTGAAGAAGCCAAAAATGCAACCAATGAAGACAAGGAAAGATAGGGACAAATTTTTAGGACTATCTCAGAACATTTTTACTCTCTAACCACACAATGTGGAATTCAAACCCCGTTTGTTTGCAGATATTACTGTTGAGGGCTCACATATGGCAACGAACTTTCCGTTATTTTAGACACGAGGCTCTCCTTTTACGATCAAAAACCATAGCATTGCCATTGGGCCAATAGGTTGATTTCAAAACTATCCTGTTTCATTTGCCTTTGTAAAGGTCGTAGATAGAAGGCCTTTCTCTCGGGGGCTGGGGAGGGGGAGGCTATGAAGGAGAATAAAACATGAAGCTTAACATGGATTGGAGTCGAACGCCGCTTTTCAAAACCGTGTGAAAGAGTATCGAGTTTGGTTGAATTAGCTGCTGAATAAGTAGTCCGACACAAACTTTATTGCTGCATGTTTGATGACGCATTTTTAATGCGAGTTGTCGACTTTTTGTTGTCTGGTAACAAGAAGGGAAAGATGTAATAATTATGGGAAGAAAGTTGTAAATATTGCATCTTCTCTGAACAGAGAAGGCCAATTTAAACTCAGTACCTTATGTGTAACACACACGCACACGCACACATAAATTAAACTTAAATCAGTGACAGTCGTACTTGTGAAACAGTTATAATGCAACGGTTTTTATCTGCTGTTATCCTCGCATGCAAGAACGACATTTCGCTTGATGGTTTCAGATCAGCTTTGTTTCCTTTGGAAACATCTTCAGTGTAGTCTAAGCAAAGTAATATATTTCCATCTTTCATCACACAAAACTGGCTATTTACCCAGCGTAATTCCCTGGAGTGCCATTTAATCTGGGGAAAGGGAACATGCTGCTCACCCCAAATCATTATAAGCCTACACCGACACCAAGAGACTCCACCCAGTCATTCCAGCCATTTAGCAAGAGACAAGGAACAAACGCTGTTGATTCGTGAAAAATACAGCTCAGTAGGTTTTTAAGTCTCATAAATACCTCGCAACTTGATTCGTGAAAATACAGCTCAGTAGTTTTTTAAGTCTCATAACTATCTCGCAACTTAATTCCTGAAAATACAACTCAGTAGTGTTTAAGTCTCATAAATACCTCGCAACTTGATTCCTGAAAATACAGCTCAGTAGTGTTTAAGTCTCATAAATACCTCGCAACTTGATTCCTGAAAATACAGCTCAGTAGTGTTTAAGTCTCATAAATACCTCACAACTTGATTCGTGAAAAGTAAAGCTCAGTAATTTTGAAGTCTCATAAATACCTCACAACTTGATTCGTGAAAAGTAAAGCTCAGTAGTTTTTTAAGTCTCAAAAATACCTCGCAACTTGATTCGTGAAAAAGAATATAAACGACGTTCGTATAAAAGACGAACAGCACAGAGTAAATCCAGAGCAGCGAAGACAATGTGATACATAACCGGGGGCTAAGTGCTGTTCAAACGCTTTATGATTTCACCAGAGCTGTGTAATTCATGAACTTCTCAGAGACGCAATAAAAGTGTCTCTGAGAAACTTTAAAATGTGACTCCCTATCTTTATGTGCAGTGAGTAATAAAACGTTGAGTTTAAGCATTCCAATATTTACATACCGGTACCTAAAATTTATATGGGTTATACATAACGGATGTTACTCATTCAGTATAATTTTTTTTTTATTTTAAGCCGTGATCTGGCTCGGGTATTTTCTAGCTGACGGTCTAGATAGAGGCTTCAAAATATCGCCTGGTATAAATATACATGTGGGCGTTTTTAAAACGGGTTCTAAGCCAAAGAAATCGATGTTCAAAGTGAAATAATTCAACTCTCTCCCCACCTGAAATTCTGCAATGACAAAGTATATAACTATTGTTATAATGACGAACTGATCTGACAAAAACAAAGGTTATATGCTTTAGTGCACCACTCCGGTAGTAATACTATGAAATTTAGAATACAACACTGAAATTTAGAATTTAACCACACACATAATATCCCACAAAATCGTGTGTTTTTGCACAAATCATTGTACCTTGTAAGAATCGACCTGGATGTAACAACCAATCATGTATAACCTAAGGCACAAAATACAATATTTTTTTCTTCAAAATTTACGTGAAAATACCATCCTAAATCACCTCGCACCTCCGATTGCATTCAAAAAAATATATGAAATTTCTCCAAATGTCCAAGTTTATTACAAAATACATAGCTCTGATCACCCAGGTCAAAACGTTGCATTTTGGACTAATTTTGATTACAAATCTCCAAAATTTACAATGTGCCTATTAAATAGGTGCGTGGCTACCCGTCATCCATTGTTCTGACGGTGACAGATTCCTAGGTTTTCTAACAGCTCTAGAATCGTGATCACATATGGATCGGACGACGTGTCGTGATTCTAGGCACAAATACAGTATCAACACAAATTGGGTAGAATTTTCTTGCCGATGTGAGGAAGACTCGTCTATATACTTCCCAAGGCGCCGGGATGAACCTGCCAATATCACTTCTAGAAACCCTTCCGGGGATATTTTATAGGGATGCAAGAGGGGTTCATGGCCGAGGTCTTTGGCGTTCCACACCGGCGCAATGGCCCAGAATACACAATATGCGCAATTTTGACCCATGGACTATATATATATATATATATACGCTGGTGCTGTTTACATGGTGGGGTAAATACGCTACTGTCGTTGACATGGTTGGGTATATACGCTGGTACCGTTTACATGGTGGGGTTTACATAGTGGGATATTTACGCTAGGGCCATTTACACGGTGGAGTTTATACGCTGGTGCGGTTTACATGGTGGTGTATTTTTGTGCTGGTGCAAGTCGCTTGGTGGGGTTTACACGCTGGTGCGGTTTATTTGGTGGCGTATATACGCTGGTCAAGTTTGCATGGTGGGGTTTACACGCCGGTGCGGTTTATAGGGCGGGGTTTATGCGCTGGTGCCGTTTACATGATGGGATATTTACGCTGGTGCTGTTTACATGGTGGGGTAAATACGCTACTGTCGTTGACATGGCTGGGTATATACGCTGGTACCGTTTACATGGTGGGGTTTATATGGTGGGATATTTACGCTAGGGCCATTTACACGGCGGGATTTATACGCCGGTGTGGTTTACATGATTGGGTATATACGCTGGAGCCATTTACATGGTGGGGTATATACGCTAGTGCGATTTAATGATGGGATTTATACGCTGGTGAGGTTTACAAGGTTGGGTTTATAAGCTGGTGTTGTGTACATGGTGGGGTTTATACGCTGTTGACGTTTACATGGTTGGGTTTTTGCTCTGGTACTGTTTATATAGTGGAGTGTATTCGCTGGTGCCGCTTACATGGTAGGGTTTTTACGCTCGTGCCGGTTACATGGTGCAGGTTATACGTTGGTGTCGTTGGGGTATATAGGCTGGTGCAGTTTGCATGGTGGGGTTTACAGGGTGGGGTATATACGTTGGTGCCGTTTGCATGGTGGGGTTTACACGCTGGTGCCGTTTACATGGTGGGGTATATATGCTGGTGCACTTTGCTTATTAAGGTTTAGACGCTGGTGCGGTTTACATTGTGGGGTATATACGCTGGTGCAAGCTGCTTGGTTTTGTTTACACGCTCGTGCGGTTTACATGGTGGGGTATATAGGCTGGTGCAGTTTGAATGGTGGGGTTTATACGCTAGTGCCGATTACATGGTGGGGTTTATACGCTGGTTCCGTTTACATGGTTGGGTTTATACGCTGGTGCCGATTACACGGTGGGGTATATACTCTGGTGCGGTTTACATGGTGGGGTTTATACGTTGGTGCCGTTTACATGGTCGAGTATATGCGATGGTGCAGTTTGGATGGTGCAGTTTATAAAACGCGCATAAAGCTATACTTTATATACATGAATCCCACTTTACAGAAGGAATCACGTAACAAAACTGGTTAAAAGCCCTGACGGTGAGTCAAATAAAAGCCCGAATATTTGTCATCATATTTCTAGCCTTTGATTTTGGAGTGAACTATCTGCACAATAAGAGAGATACACAGCTGATTTGACGTTAGTATAACCTGCTTTTAATCATACGTTTATTCAGTATGACTAATCATGCAGCAGTGTGACTAACCATGCAGCAGTGTGACTAACCATGCAGCAGTGTGACTAACCATGCAGCAGTGTGACTAACCATGCAGCAGTGTGACTAACCATGCAGCAGTGTGACTAACCATGCAGCACTAATTTACTTTGATAATCAGTGAGTCTGGTAAAATCGCTTAAAGCACTGTTTAAATACTGTTTTCAAGCTTCGAGTAAACACAGTCTGTTTGTGTTACTTCTGTTTTCATTTATATGAGTATAAAAAATATGTGTTTAATCATACGGCCTTTAAGCCTGGTACATGGAGGACAGTATAATGATTATTGTCTTCAAGCCTTATGCAGATAAAGTCTTAAACCTGGGCCTGGTCACACCTCAGACTTCCTTGCTTGGCGTTCAGCATTGAAGGAGATAGCACAACGACTGGTTGACCTGTATCAGTTTAACCCGTATCAGTGGTGTCTTACATGCCCTCGGTAAGTCGTCAAAGCGAAGCAGCACTAGAAAAAAGAGCGGTGGAATTCCGTCATGCGAAAAGGAGGCTCATTACCTGCACTCTATGGATTCCTTCGTCGCCATATGAATGAAAAATTGTTAAAAACAACGTTAAACCCTAAGCACTCACTCACTGAATGCCCGACTAGTCAGGAAGGAGGATGCTAATTTTAGTAATTATTATTTCAACCCCAAAATACCCGTAATACTCCCCTCTCCCCTCACCAACACATATAGGCAACACCCCTAGGCACCCCCACCAGCTTAGCCTTCCACCGTTAGAGCGTTAAAACAGGATGTGACTCATTGCAAACGAGTGCTGTAACATATCACATTTTACATGACTGCATTCTATGTTTTACCCTAATTCTGATTTAACCATGGTGTCATGGTTAAGTTGTTACTATTAAAGCATTTACATGAGCAGTCAGACTAAAACCCTATATAACTGAAGTAAATTAAGAAGAAGTCGAAATTAAAGGGTTATCTGAGGCCATTTACCAACTGTATATAAAGTCGTTGTATTGTATAATGTATTTATTTATTTATTATTTATTTGATTGGTGTTTTACGCCGTACTCAAGAATATTTCGCTTATACAGCGTCGGCCAGCATTACGGTGGGAGGAAACCGGGCAGAGCCCGGGGGAAACCCACGACCATCCGCAGGTTGCTGCAGACCTTCCCACTTACGTGTATAATGTAAGTTACCCAGATTTTTGCCACTGACTTATATGCTCATTTTGCCTAATTCTGAGAGTTCCATTGATAGTAGGTAAAAATGTGTTTTGAGCTTCATTTAGGAGATCTGTGTAGGATTATATCCTACTGGAAAATTGTAAGTTTCAGCCTAACAATGGATACATGTTGTAACATTAACGTGCCTCTGTACGTTTTTGGTGGAGATTTTCGAACAATTACTGTGTATGTGATACATTGAGTTCACACGCTGTAGTGTCATGACAACCACTGTATGAACTTCATATCGTGTTACTCTATTAACCCTTGGTGCAGAATGTTACATGTGAATACAACGTCACGTTCTAGTGCTCTAGTGGTTAACAATACCACAATAACAATCCCATCTTTAATAAGTAGCCTTCATTCACACAATACAATCGCAATTCACAATTTAAGTCTTCTTCCCAGACCGTATGTGCTTGATCTAGTGGTGTGAACTACAATTTTACAACGGCGTATAGACTATACAACGGTGTATATATTATAACAGTGTATATATTACAACGGTGTATAAACTACAATCTATACCAGTGAGTTTGGCCTATCAGTGAGAGAGATCCATTAGTGAGTGTGGCCTGCCAGTTAGTGTGGCCTATCAGTGAGTGTGGCATATCACTGAGTGTGGCATATCAGTTAGTGAGACCCATCAGTTAGTGTGGCCTATCAGTGAGTGTGGCCTGTCATCACTTAAGGACAGACACATTGTGGTGAGACCGCATCAGGCATGTAGTCAAACAGTTATAGCTACGTTGGCCTAGTGAACTGTACAGCTCGGGCGGATATATACGGCATACGGTACGGGCCAGGAACAAAGGAATGAACATACTGTAGTGATGTATATATATATACAGCCTATACATATGTACGGCCTATCCTGTGTTTGGAAGAAGTCTTGTTAAGTATACTTGCACGTGTATAAAGTAAAGAAGGTAACAGAGCGTTCGGAGTGAAAGCTTACCTGTGTCGATGAAGATCGGTGGAGCGCAGGTAAGTTCTGAGAAACGCTAATTAACGGATTGGTGTACACATTACTTTTATCTGTAGAATATACATGCATATGACGGAGTAAAGGACGTCCCACTAACGCTATGTGTACACTTTAATTATAGACTCACATCATAGTGAGACGACGGCTCAGGAGTTAGATCCAGCTTCACTCGGATGCTTTTTCAATCACATCTCCGCTAAGCCGCTGAGAGCTAATTAATTTGACCCAGATAGGAAAAGAGTTAGAAAACTGCCATTTGAGGACTTAATGGACGAAAAATGATAGGAAGTTAAGGTACTCATTACTCAGCGCATGACCCGTGTATAGGTCACATACACCCTCACAAGACGAAGTAGCGTAAGTCGAACTAAATATAAAGGTAGCTGAAAAAGATCAAAAATTGATTGTCCCGTTTTATGGCCTGCGTTAAATTGCATTTGATTTTTTTTATTGCGGATGGAAAACAATAAAACTTCTGTCTAAACATGAATGATCAAAATAACTGAGATTCCGATGTGT
The DNA here is from genome assembly GCF_032854445.1 of Liolophura sinensis. Classification (NCBI taxonomy): domain Eukaryota; kingdom Metazoa; phylum Mollusca; class Polyplacophora; order Chitonida; family Chitonidae; genus Liolophura; species Liolophura sinensis. Next base: position 14,121,060 of record NC_088307.1, read on the forward strand.
CTGCTTCTGTCTGATCAAGCTCTACAAGATGTCAAAAATCATCTGACAAACGCTTTTACTTATTATACCAGTCTTCGGGTATTTGTTATATATGTGACACATGTACGCCTATATGTACTGCCTTAGTTCGAACATAATACGGACTACCGTCTTTTAACATGTCGGATATGCTTTCAATGTTAAGGAAGAGGTAATACAATTGCCATGCTTAAACGATTCTTGAAAATAAACTCTATAACGATGTTTTTGTAAAGGTGAATTAGGGCAAAAATTGTTTTTTTTTTAATTTTTATTTTGAGGCATAATTTATATGTCTTAATAACAGCTATGAACTTATGCATAGTTTAGTGTCAGTGATGACAAATTTTCGGAGATGACTTCATCGATGAGTTTACAGAAAACGCTGGACGAGGTTAGTACGCCCTCCACTTATATTTAGTCCCCCCCCCCCCCCCCCCCCGCTTAAAAATGAAAGAGTTGTTTCGACAGCTATCAACTGTAACGTTGCGAATACGCCTTACTTTATTTCGGGTACTGTACAGTAAGACTGTGAGAAAAGCAGTTTGTAACAAGCTTTTTAGAAGGTGTTTTTCACCGATATAATACCTTTCAGTGAATGTTGTATGTTTACATCTCGTTTGAGGTTTCACATTAATATACACTGTTCACTTTAACCGCATTTACTGGATAACTACTCTCTGTGTTGTTAGGAATGTTATGACAGGCACGAAATATGGAAACGCTCCAGTAAGTAAGTTTGTGGCGTAAGTACGAGTGACTTAATCAGAACTTTCAAAACGGATATCTTATTTTTTTTCTCCTAAAGCACGCTCAAACTCATGAGCGACCACGTATGATCCCAGACCTGCCGGAACCTTTTGGCTCCCTGGACCCTCATCAACTGATTGGCTGGCCAATTGCATCCTACTACCATTAACTGTTTATAACAATCACGACGAAACTGTATAGATTTGAGACAAACGCTATCTCGATAACATCTATAGAATGGAGGAATCCGTTGTTATGGTAACATCCTTAGAATAGGTAATAATGCTATCGTGATGACATACCCATAAAATGAAGAAATACAGCTACTAGATAGAAGAAATATGTAACTGATATTGGAATTCCCCGATAAAATTTGCTTGGGAGTTTAAACGAAGGTTCCAGGGTCAGTATAGCTCCATGTTTTATAACCACACAAAGACAGATAGAGGGAAGGTTCCAGGGTCAGTATAGTTCCATTTTTATAACCATACAAAGACAGATAGAGCGAAGGTTCCAGGGTCGGTATAGCTCCATGTTTTATAACCACACAAAGACAGATAGAGGGAAGGTTCCAGGGTCAGTATAGCTCCATGTTTTATAACCATACAAAGACAGATAGAGGGAAAGTTCCAGGGTCAGTATAGCTCCATACTTTATAACCATACAAAAACAGATAGAGCGAAGGTTCCAGGAGTCAGTATAGCTCCATGCTTTATAACCATACAAAAACAGATAGAGCCAAGGTTCCAGGGTCAGTATAGTTCCATGTTTTATAACCATACAAAGACAGATAGAGCGAAGGTTCCAGGAGTCAGTATAGTTCCATGTTTTATAACCATACAAAGACATATAGAGCGAAGGTTCCAGGAGTCAGTATAGTTCCATGTTTTATAACCATACAAAGACAGATAGAGGGAAGGTTCCAGGAGTCAGTATAGTTCCATGTTTTATAACCACACAAAGACAGATAGAGGGAAGGTTCCAGGGTCAGTATAGTTCCATGTTTTATAACCACACAAAGACAGATAGAGGGAATGTTCCAGAGTCAGTATAGTTCCATGTTTTATAACCACACAAAGACAGATAGAGGGAAGGTTCCAGGGTCAGTATAGCTCCATGTTTTATAACCACACAAAGACAGATAGAGGGAAGGTTCCAGGAGTCAGTATAGTTCCATGTTTTATAACCACACAAAGACAGATAGAGGGAAGGTTCCAGGGTCAGTATAGCTCCATGTTTTATAACCACACAAAGACAGATAGAGCGAAGGTTTCAGGGTCAGTATACAGTGTAGTTCCATGTTTTATAACCACACAAAGACAGATAGAAGGAAAGTTCCAGGGTCAGTATAGTTCCATGTTTTATAACCACACAAAGACAGATAGAGGGAAGGTTCCAGGGTCAGTATAGATCCGTGTTTTATAACCACACAAAGACAGATAGAGGGAAGGTTCCAGGGTCAGTATAGCTCCATGTTTTATAACCACACAAAGACAGATAGAGCGAAGGTTTCAGGGTCAGTATACAGTGTAGTTCCATGTTTTATAACCACACAAAGACAGATAGAGGGAAGGTTCCAGGGTCAGTATAGTTCCATGTTTTATAACCATACAAAGACAGATAGAGGGAAGGTTCCAGGAGTCAGTATAGTTCCATGTTTTATAACCACACAAAGACAGATAGAGGGAAGGTTCCAGGGTCAGTATAGCTCCATGTTTTATAACCACACAAAGACAGATAGAAGGAAGGTTCCAGGGTCAGTATACAGTGTAGTTCCATGTTTTATAACCACACAAAGACAGATACTGAGCGCTCTTCACGCTGATCTGTTTAAGTATAATATTATCCCAGATCGGGCCTGTAACTATTGTCCATGTCCTAACGAAACAGCGTATCATCTCCTAATAGAGTGCCCACACATTGCCCCTCCTGGGAAGCATATGCTTGTAGACATAGCAAAAATCATGTGTCCAGGAATTCACCAATCCTTACTGTTGGCTGATTCACTGATTTCACTCATCCGTTGGGTTGTGCCTTATGCCTTGTGCCTTGTGTGCCTTTGACAGACGTATGCTTATAGCATGCAACCTAATATATTACAGATATCTGTCAGTTCATTTTGCAACAGAGGTCTGTTAAAAGTCATCGCATTTTGGTGTTCCGCGTGTCACGTGTGAAAATCCCTCGTAGTCGATGACTTCACGAACATCTCCAAGTGTAATAGTAATGGCGTAAAATATTTCACTGTGTTTTGACACTCAATGGTCGCGTCCACGCCCACATACATTCAAAAAACCAGTTTGTCAATTTTAACTGAAAATCTGTTGTGTGAGTGATGCTAGGATATATTCTGTTCTTGCAGCAGATTGATCTGTTAAATATGATACACATATTCTATTAATTTAACATGAAGATTCTGTTAAGCTAACAGGATGTTCTGTTGAATTTGACAGAATATTGTGCTAAAATAACAGAATAGGTTATAGCATCACTCAAACAACAGACTTTCTATTAAAATGAACAGAATAATTTTTTCGGTGTAAAGGTATTTTTAAATTCGCTAACCGCTCACTGTTGGGCTTTAAAAAGGCGAAGAATTCTTTTGGCCAGTGTGAACAGAAGCCTCATATTTTTCATGGGAACAGTGTTCAGTATTCTGATCCAGTTTCTTGGCGTTACACAAACAACAATTTACGTCAAACACCGATGACATTTCACGATTTGAAAGGTGATAGCCTTACACAAACTATGTCAGGCCAACACATGACGTGTCTCGCTTGAAAGCATTGCGTTTTGCTACTTAACAACCTTCTTAGCGACAACACGGCGTAAGGTATGTGTAAGTCAGTACAAGAATGTTCTAGAACAGAAGCTGGGCGTGTAAGGTAAGTTATTTGCAAATACATAACTCTGATTCAACTACTACTACCACGAGTAACAATGTGAAACGTTTCCTAATTACGAAACAATGTTCCAGATATGGGTGTCTAGCGGCAGTTTTTACAGTCATCAAGGTGAATGAACCAGGTAATTATTTTAGGTCGAAAGGGTAGTCTGAGACTTAGGAGTTTTTCACGTCGAAATAAAAATTGCCTAAAATTTTTCAGAACTCACAGACAGAACCCCGTTCCACAAGTACATTGCCTTGCCAACTTCACTGGTGCATGTACCATATTTGTAAAATCATCCACTTTCTGTTTACTTCCGGATAACCGCCATTTTGAAGAAATCACATTTTGCCATGGAGTCTGCACCAAACTGTAACCAGTGATCTGGCATTTTATAGAACAAATTTGAGTTCCCTATGTTTCCTGTGTGTTTGTCTAGTGATATAGACATAACAGTATGAGCTCATGCATCTGAACCAGGGCCTCATTATGCTTATTGCCATATAATATCTTTGCGTGTAGCTTTAGGCTGATCCATGCCTCAAATCGAATGACGCCAAGGCATTAGTCAATATTTTGGGACGATTCTTCACAGAAAAAGCACCATGATGCAAACTGCATAATTGATATATGGAAATGATCACATACATATGTAATATAACTACTTCTGTATTTCGAAATGTATTTCTAGTTTCAAGTATCTAGTGTGAAATATTTTTAGAAATATATATTTTTCTAAAACTGGATAGTATCGTACCGTAAGTCAAAAGCATGTACAACATTGATATAGCTGAAATACTGGCAATGTAACGTTAAACCCCGGTCGTTCATTTATTACAAATATATGAGAAACTGTATAACGAGAGAACTCAATGTTATGAAATGTTGCGAATTTCGAGAAAGATCAGAATACGCCATACATCTCATCCGAGAATAGATTCCTTGAGCCTGAGGCTTCTTAGCCTTACAGAATATAACGACCTCTCCTTTGTGTGTTCTAATTACAATATACAAAAATGAAGTAGGCTTTGGATAAATGTTACACGAGTCTACGCTGCATTTACAGTATTTCACGTGAAAATAGTCTTAAAGGAACAAAGAAATTGTCGTTGTGCTGAATAACATGACTACATCATTCTGCTTTTTTATATTAAGTACTGAATTTAAAAACAGATGCGTGCGTGGGAAGGTCTGCAGCAACCTGCGGGTGATCGTGGATTTCCCCAGGGGTCTACCAGGTTTCTTCCCACTATAATGCTGGCGTATAAGTGAAATATTCTTGGGTACGGCGTTAATCACCAATCAAATAAATAAAGAAAGAAAGAAATCAAACTGGTTGTTGTAGCCTTTAGGTATGCAGACAGATTTTTTTGTAGTCTGCTAATATGTATACGTCGTAAAACTCCAGTCAAATTAATAAATAACTACCTGTTATTATTACAAGAAGTAAATAAATATCCTAAGCTCAGGTCTATACTCGGCAAATGTTATCGTGAATTTAGACGAATGGTTACATTATTTTAAAATGATCTAGCTGGTTTTGTATAAGGCTGTATGGGATCAGGCCTGTAAACATGGCCGTAGGCTATATGAATGAGGTGACTTTATTTTGGGTTGCTCTTATTAGGTCTCTATTAGGATGCTCTCTGACTGTTGTGTCTCAGCGTATAGACTTCATTTGACACAATTATCAGCAAGCGAACCGGTTTGGAAAAAAGGCAACATATAGGGTCTGATGTTAGTTACATATGTTAGCTGTTCAACACACAATGAAAAAACTAACACTTCAATAAAACTTCTATATCTGTACATTCTTCAGGTGTCTGACCTTTATATATACTGTAAAATAGTCTGAAATGGCTGTTTTATTTACTTTACTATCTGGGACATGAAGAATATATGAACAGCAAAAGTAATGTTGATGTCGACGTATGCCTCAGTTTTTTTTATAATGATCATTAGAATGAATGAATGCTTTTGATTTAACGCCGTACTTAACAATTTTACAGTTATATGACGACGACGAGTCATTAATGTGTGAAAATATATTGTGTCTCGTTGTGGCAGGGCGAGTCCATGTCGCCAAAGCTCTTCCGCCACTGAAGGATCATGCCGAAGACACAGGTATGAAACCCCGCCCAGTCACATTCTACTGACAACGGGCCAACTATTCATGTTTTCTTGCTCTGCCCTCTCAGTGCAGAAAATCAGTCTAGATTTTTCAAAGCAAAATAGACATCACAGTAAAGTATGAATTAATTCTACGATCGCCAAATATGTAATTAAATTCAGTTGACATAAAAGGGTGCTATTTATACACCAACTTGTAAAGGGCACATCAGGTTTTTCTGTATACAATTTTTTTTGTTTTAGTACATAAACGTTTCCTCCCACTATAATGTCAGCTGCCGTCATGAATAGTGGGGCCTCCTCTCTGGTCGTATGGGTGGGATGGTCTGCCAGCAGCCTTCAGAAGATCGTGAGTTTCCCCCGGGCTCTGTGCGATTTCCTCTAACCGTAATTCTGGTCGCCGTCGTATAAGTGAAATATTCTTGCATATGACTTAAAACAATAATTAAATAAATACAGTGTAAATAAATAAATAAATAAATAAATAAATAAAAGTGAAAATTATTGAGTAAGTTTGCGGTGTAAGACACTAATACCATAAATAAATAAATAAATAAATAAGCTAGATTTTTGTGTTGAGATCCTTGTATTATGTCTGTGTGATACTATACGGTTGTGGGTTTTAAAATCCATGGCAAATATGTGTAATATAAATAGCAATATATGGATGTCCAAGACACATGGGCGCAATACACGGTTCGTATACGTTCAGTGTACAGACATCACTGACAACCACTCTTAATGTTTGATCTGCAGCTGTAAGCCATGCTCAGCTGCAGGGTTATCTGTTTGTTTTAAGTTTATGACACGACCATATTAAATGGTGTTTACACACGCACGCACACACCACACGCCGACTCCAGCGTGGGAAGCTTGACAATCAAGATTTAAAAGTGGTAGGGTAGAGTGGGGTTGGGGGTGAGGGCGTTCGAAAAAAAAAAAGATTATATTCACCGTAAAGAGTGATTGAAAGAATAGCCAGTAATAACTGTTTTAGTGCGCATGACCTGTATGGAACCAACAAACCCACTTAGAGACAAGGTTTCAGTATCAGTATCCTGAAGAAAATGAATATTATAAAATTTTCAATTATCAAAAGGCTACACCGAAGACTTTAGGAAAAGAGAAGAAAAACCCGTCTACTTCGTATTCTAATCACAGTTTTGAACTTTCGTTCTTCAGGGTTAATGAGCCTTAGCTGTGCCAAATCATTATTATATACAATATGACCTATGTTCACGTGACATTAGTGGTCGCGTGGTGACAACACTTACAGCGCATGTGCCACCCTCTGCGCTCGCCGCACATCACTGCCACCACTGAGCAAGCTTGACGTTTGGAACCTTTACGACGCACGTGGGCTTGCTTAAGCATAGGGCCACAGACCCCCATTAATTTTCCATAAGAGACAATGTTAACGTCTAGCGGCCTTGCAGCCTTATCACTACCTCACACCTTGTGTCCTCTCATCCAGAATTTCAAACTTTCATCAATAAAGTTCATACCTCCTCAAAGTTTAGACAGTTTCCAGCATTTTAATACCAAGCATGCAGCTGTACACCAAAAATGGCCGCCTGGGAGCAAAAAAGAACTTTATGCCCTAAAATACACAGAAGTTGTAATAGGGGTTTTTGTCTATATCGTCACCACCAGTGTCCTCGCGCGGTTCTATAATAAGCATTCATTAATAAAATCGTTTCAGGTGAGCGCTTAAATCATGTTGCGCACACTTTAAATAAAGACAATACATGTTCATCAAATATTAATAGAAACAAAAAGGTTGAGAGAGTTTTATTTAGCTTCTGAAATCACTTTCTGCCCGATCTCCGTGATTCATTAAGCTTGATCTTCAAGATTTTTGTATAAAATTTCCAAATTATGGCAGTGGTGTAAAGCAATGAGGATAAAGCCTCTTCAAACCCCAATAATGAATTATGATAAAGCTCTATAAAATGAATCTACTACAATTTATTCCCTTGAGCAATTTCTTTGTCTCCGTTTATTTTCGTTTTTATAAAAAACATATTTCCCTTATTTTATCTCTCTGCGCTGACCACCCAAACGAAACAGCAACAGGTGCCATTTTTTTTTCAATCTTTGGTATGACCGGATCCGGGTTTGATCCTAGCTCTCCCGACCTCGAGGTGACCGGTCTAACTATAAGACTACCAAAGCAGTCAGCCTATTTTAAACGCAGGCTATTACGGAAGCCAGTTACTGCCAAACATAGAAGTATTCCTCAAAACTAATCCCGTGATTACGAGATTCTTTCAAGTTTGTATTACGAATGAGCTTTCTTGTATATGTACATACTCTAGAATATTTCACTCATACGACCGCAGACAATATTCTTGTGGAAGGAAACTGGACACAGCCCGGGGGAAAACCCGTAACCATTATCAGATACACAAACCAATGTTGTAGTGTATTTTTACCACAAAACATAGTAGTGTTTCGATGGCAGGGGAATCGTCACATTCATACTCACTGCCCAAGACCGGGTTCGAACCCGCATCTCGCTCGTCTCGTTGTCAGGATTCGCAAAATGGATTACTAAAAACATTACTAACATATTTATCATTTACATTTGTCACTATGTATAGGCTTGCATCATCCAGATATACAGATTTTGCGATTATGCCCCCCAAAAGCCCGCTGATTTGGACACGCAAGTGTACATCGATATCCTCGGATCCAAGGTAGGGTGCATTTGTTAAAAGCTAGACGTGTTTTATGACACCTTGTATTTTAAATGCCAGTTGATAATACGGCACAAGCTGTAAGCAAATGCGCAGTCCACGCCTATCCTGAAGTATGGTGCAATCGCAGTAAGGCGGGTATCATTTCGTTTTATTTTTCCCGTGTTTTATATGAGGAAGTTATATAAATATACATATATATACATATACATTCCCAATACAATGTAACAGAAGTATGTAATATATGGTATATGGAGTATTGCCGGCATGAACATAAGTATGTGTGTATGTTCGTTGGGGTTCAACGTCGTACTATTTTTCAGTCATGAAGTGTGTATATATAGTGTCTTCTTGTGGCAAGGGTCCGCTTCGGGAGCGGTAGATTTAAGGTCAATCCTGGGTGGAGTAACACCTAAGATCTTCCCAGCATCTGGTGTCGCGATCATGTGCCACGTATTTCCCAGCACCTGGTGTCCCGATCATGTGCCACGTATTTCCCAGCACCTGGTGTCGAAATCATGTGCTACCAGCCTGCATACCTCATCATCTGTTGTCCCGATCATGCGCCACCTATTTCCCAGCATCTGATGTCACCATCATGTGCCACCTATTTCTCAGCCTCTGGTGTCCCGATCATGTGCCTCGTATTTCTCAGCATCTGGTGTCACCAACATGTGCCTCGTATTTCTCAGCATCTGGTGTCACCATCATGTGCCACCTATGCCTCATCATCTGGGAGGCCCGTTGATCAAAACTGTTATAAGACTTCATACCGGATTTACCTTTATGCCAAGTCTTCAATTTAGCACCGGTACTTAACCCAAATATAACTGCGTAACAGTATATCAAATATGAACTAAATCTGACTAAGTCTTGGGGTGGGAGATAAAGGGCCACACACAAACCTGAGCCCCATCGTATAAATGAACTAATTTAGAATACAGCACACAAAGAAATCGTGTTAAATCACTAAATCAGGAAGCCATATCAAGCTTCTTAATTAAGGTTATTTTAGTAAAACTTAAAAGAAAAGAAAATAAAATAAAAGCCTCACAGCCTACAAATGCACGGAATGGAAGCAATAACCAAGCCATTTATATGCAATGAAATGTAAAAATAAATTTTGAGAAATAAATGGACTATATTTAACCGACTTTGATAAAAATAAAAACCTGTTTTTAGGTAAGGGAAAAATCATGAAAATACTATACATCTGCTTGCTAAAAAAAAAGAAAGACCTGTCGATATTTTGATAGAAAGTGAAATACTTGATTAAAATCAGTACAAACAGTTAACTGAGAAGGAGAATAACAACAGATAATCCACTTCAAAGATTACAAGCAAATCTCACTCTTTTAATCTCCAGTATACCCTATATTCATAAAGGGTATACCATCGAGCCTACCCTGTGAAGAATTCCTTCCAGACAATTTTACAAGTGCGCCCTATCAGTACTAAACAATGCCGCAAAACCTGAGTGTAGGGTCCATATACCGTACCAAGCATTGCCGAAAAGCCTGTGTGTAGGGTCCACATACCGTACCAAGCATTGCCGCAAAGCCTGAGTGTAGAATCCATATACTGTATCAGGCAATGCCCCATAGCCTGAGTTTAGGGTCCATATACCGTATCAAGCAAAGCCGCAAAGCCTTAGTGTAGGGTCCATGTACCGTATCAGGCAATGTCCCAAAGCCTGAGTGTAGGGTCCATATACCGTATAAAGCAATGCCGAAAGCCTGAGTGTATGGTCCATATACCGTATCCGGCAATGCCACAAAGCCTGAGTGTAGGGTCCATATACCGTACAAGGCAATGCCCCTTAGCGTGTGTGTAGGGTCCATGTACCGTATCAGGCAATGCCACAAAGCCTGAGTGTAGGGTCCATATACCGTATCAAGCAAAGCCCTACAGCAGTGAAGTCAGCAATGTACCGCTTAAGTGTAATCCCCCACCACATTAATTTATATGTGAATTTAATTTTGTCCTGTTTATTTATTGTTTACAGGATAAACGAAACATCATTCCGGAAATTAAATAACCTGCAGTCGTAACGTCAACCGTGACAACTGCATGAGAAAACAACTCTGTGGGTTGGGGAAGAGTTTGAATTGTGCTGGGGGGGGGGGGGGGGTCGCTGATCTTATATATCTGCAGTATTCGGATTCGGATGCAGTGATTTACGAATTATGAAAGTTTGATAAATAGATAAGCTATATTTAACCGCAATGAAAGTGACACGCGTCCGATAATAAGGGAATCGGCAATATGTGTCATAAAGTGGAAATTTTCTTTCCCAATTTGTGTTTAGGCTTCGCCCAATTCTTTAAACTAGCTATAAAGGATAGCCAGTGAAAGCAATAGTCAGTTACATAGATAAAAAGATGACTATCAGTCTACTTCAAACCTGTCGGGGGGGGGGGGAGCGAACAATTAATTCCGACTTAATCAACCCCAGGCATAACTAGACCCTAATCTTCAATCTTCCTTTTAACCTTTGACCAATCGTGTTCCGAGTACCTTTCACACATTTGTTCATCAGAATATCCACTAGAATAGCCCCAAAAGTACGACGTATAGGATTCGTACCACGTCTGTAAATGCGAACACCTCACACCATACGCTACGCTATTTTATTCCATTTACAAATGTACATTTAGTATAAGCAGTGCAGGTATACATCGTAATTGTTCAAAATGCTGCATATAAATGTTTGGGTTAGTAATTCCATGTATATTAAAATTTTAATTCTTTAAGATTCTGATTAATATTCGATGCCCTGGTTCACTGAAAAGGAAACAGTTTTGAAGTAGCTAACTGGACACTTGGCTGCTATTTTGGGCGTTTTCTATCGCCTGACTGCTTCTGTTTTCACTGGGAATAAAACGACGCTTTGGCATACATGTTACTTGAACAACTCATGAGAGTTTTTACTCTTACATGAACCACTGGTTTTAGAGCCATTACTTGAGGGATTACTTGTTTTGTTCACACAAGAGTAAACTTTCCGCTGAGAGTTAATCATAGCATATTGTTGATGGAATTGCCTCAGGATGTAAATGTATCAAGGATCCGGTGCATACATTTTCTAATTAGTATTACTGATGTTGTTGTCAAGATATTTTTAATAGCCATTTGCACTACATTTACCCCAGCAGTAAGTACCGTACACTACTTTATTACTGCCTTAATTGATCTCACTTGCATGTTTATCTGTTGTGTTGTACCCAAGCGTAATATTTCTCTATAACTTTTCATCCACACATCTGATTCACCACAGTTTTCGAATTTAACATTTAAGCAAATTTACAGATACAAATTCTGCCTTTACTGACCGAATCCCCCAGTTATCCAAGGAAACTTGTGAACAAACCTTTCCGAGGCCTTTCCTTGAACCACAAGACTAAATGACAGGAGCGCTCTCCTGTCCACACTGTCGCACACTGTTACAAGAATAGGCGCCATAAACACGGTCTAAAAAACTAATTTGCTAAATTTAACCTGATAGAATGTTTTCTGCAATGACCATAGACTAGATCAAGTTACTGCAGCATAGTAGGCCTAACATGTGAATATGTCTAACCCAAGCACAAATTAACCAGAACTTTGGCAGTAAATTAACTTTCCAGCTCTTGCGATTTGATTACGTTTATCTGGCTTGTGACAAGCCTGTTATTGGCTTCTAGAAACAATTCTTATGTAAAGGAGAGAAAAAGTTCATACCAGCAAAGCTGTAGTTGTTGTTTTCTTCTCATTTAAATTTTTTTTACAGTGTCTAAACGTCATTGCATGCAGTATTCTCTACTTACAGTAACAGTGTACTATATTACATATACGTGTAAATTTGGCTCTCTGATTGTGAGGAGTTAGGTTGGATGTCTCTACATGAGTAATTTACTTCCAGCTGTTTTACAGAGAAACATGGTTTACATCTTAGGTCAAACTTTGCACAGCAAAAAGACAGATATAAGCAAACGATGGCGAAGTCCCTGTTTGTGCGTTAGGGAAGGTGGTGCAGGGTCTCATAAAGAGCTTACAACGTTAAATCTTTGTTCTCGTTTTTTCTCGACTTTGTTTACCGAACGTGACAGTAAGGTAACTTTACACCCGTCATCCATTAGAAGCTTACCATCGCAAACATGGCGCAGTGACCCATCCTAGAGCCCCGCCCTTACACCCTAAACCCAGAAGCTCAACACAACTTAAACAGGAAATCGGACAACCGTACAGTGTATTCACCTGGACGGTAATGGATCGCAATATTTGCAGAGATAAGTACACTTATTACAGAGACATTCAGCGAGACCACACGGGTCAGATGTCTTGGACATTTGTTTCATTTCATTTGTTTGTCACAGTGTTACTGTGAGGTCATTATAGCCCACAAGTGTTCCGAAAATAGATCAACTGAATGTTGAAGAGCTACTGAGAGCCGGTTTTCACAGCTATTGAAAAATTTCTGCACCTGGGATGCATTCTGTTAATAAGGAAGGGTTGTGCTGACAACTTTCTAATAATGAACACGAAGAGACGATGTCCATGAGTGACGATAAGTCGGACTTCTATCACAGGTCTTATTTGTAGGTAAGTAAACTCAGTGAAATTCAAACCTAATCCGTTTTAGTCACAAACCTATCTTTAACACTGTTTTACCTGAGGGGATCAAAGTTAGTTAAAAGAAATGACAAGATATTATATAATCTGAAGAGGAAGAGGGACGGAAACAGATCTAAACGGATATTTTGTTCTGACATGCGTGGTAAATATAGATCAACTTTTAATCTGGAATTCGCCATGTTAGAGAAAACGAAACATTATGCCGTGTTACCCATTCCTCACGCTCCTAATATGGTTAAGAAAACAATAGATTTTGAAGTGCGCTCGATTACCAAATAATGAACCACAAGAGTCACACTGTATGTATATGTTCAAAAACCGTCTCGGACAAGTTTTGTGCTTCTGCCTGAATTCTTATCGTCAAATGAATATATTTGCCTGTTCAATAACTTTATCTCGAGAATTGAAACTGTAAACCACGGATTTATAATATGTCTGTGTTTTTTTCTGCCAAAAAAAGAGAACGGCGAAAAATTGTAGACAAAATTATGCTGATTGCAATTATCTGCTATTATTATTAACAGTATGACTTTGTTCACAGTAATGCTTGGAGAGCAAATTGACAAACTTTTAGAAATCATCTTTCAATGGCATTTAGAAGTTGAGTTGGATAATATAACAAATCACAACTTGATCACACCTTCTTATTATTCTGTGAGGCAAGTTTCCGTATAGGGTATCAGTACCTATATACCGAAACGTCGATCGCCGAATGAATAGAAGTTGTGATCCATATATGTTAACTTTTTGTTTATCCTCCTGAGCACGAACTTGTTTTTATTTTTTCCCCTACATGGACGATGTATAGTTCTATAAATACTAAGTAAGGCTCGAACATGTGTGTTTTTTGTCAATTTTATAGGATCACCGGGCTGTAAACCATTGTTGCGGTAAAGCTCAAAATTGGTTAATAGAGAAATGAACTGTTGTCCTTCATTTTTTAAAACAATACCGCCACCAGTAACAGTTTTGTCGTAAAATGGGTTCAAAATCGTGTTGATATTCAGTGTCATATTACATCAGTTTTACCAGTGATAGTTTAGCTAGCAAGGAAACTGTTGTCGGTGACGGTGAAAACATAAAAGTACATACAGCTTTCAGCTGGAAATAAATCAGAACAAAAATATAAAATGACTACTCTCACTTTATGTATTACATACATACACATGTATGTGTACATTGTTCAATGAATGTAACCCTGTGCATTTTGTTCATTAAGCCTCATGTATTTCATATATGCACATTGTTCAGCTAATGTAAGACTTTACCGCATTCTGTCCATTTAAAATTCATGTATTTCATATATGCACATTGTTCAGCTAATGTAAGACTCTACCGCATTCTGTCCATTTAAAATTCATGTATTTCATATATGCACATTGTTCAGCTAATGTAAGACTCTACCGCATTCTGTCCATTTAATCTCATGTATTACATATATGTACATTGTTCAATGAATGTAAGACCATGTGCATTTTGTTCATTTAACCTCATGTATTACATATATGCACATTTTTCAATGAATGTAAGACCCTACCGCATTTAGTTCATTTAACCTAGGTATTACATATATGTACATTGTTCAGTGAATGTAAGACTCTACTGCATTTTGTTCTTTTAACCTATGTATTACATATATGTACATTGTTCAGTGAATGCAAGATTCTACTGCATTTTGTTCATTTAACCTATGTATTACATATATGTACATTGTTCAGTGAATGTAAGACTCTATTGCATTTTGTTCACTTAACCTCGTGTAAGGAGAACGTAAGGGGTTTTGTTTCGCAACCGCTAGTATATCACACGGTCATCTAAGAGATCCCATGCGGCCTTCGTTCGACAAGATTGTAGAATACATTGGTTAAAGTGTTGTTGTTGCTGTTGTAATATATGCACTACATTACCACAGGAAGAAGAGTTAGAATTTGGCGGTAAAAGGGAGTACATGTATATCGTAAAGGGACAAATAGGTCTGTACTCCCATCGACGACTCCAGACACTGAGGGGTAAAACTGATCTGTACTGGAACAAAAGCCCAAAACCGGATGTGAAGACTACTAGGAAGCGGCGAAACTGCGTGCAGTTTTAGTTTTAAATTGTGGTTAATTGTCATTATTAAACCTGCCACGACGGTTACCCATGGGTTTACGAGTGTGTTTAAGTACGTAAGCACATTGACCAGTAGAATTGCCCTCACTAAAACCAAACTGACAATCAGAGCCATATATAAACTGCTTTTAACATTACCCCAAATAATAACATTCCAGCACTTTATAACCAAGGAAACAGTAATATAACGGTAATTATCCGAACGTCACTAGACATTTCTCACGTGGGACGAGATATATAAGGATTCCTGTAAGTACAGATAATAGCTTACCATACTTGATCACAGCGTTAAGTTGCATACAAAGACGAAAATACATAGATTCATGGGGAAGGGATTTGTTCGCGTTTAGTCGGGACACTATATAGCGTAACGTATCAGGAGGAACTGATTGCACATTGCCAACGTCCCTTTCAGATAACACGTCAAAACAACTGATTCATTACTGCCGTCATTAAGAAGAGTCTAACATCTATATTTCCACGAGTCTATAGGGTCCAAAGTAACATTTAATTGAGAATTATCGATGTTAATAAATCATAAATCGATAGCGGTAATTTTTGAGTGAGTGTTAATTTGGCCCACCATACATGTCAGCAATGTAATCGATCTGAATCTAAATGATAAACCACTCAACTAAGTCAGCTTAATTAGCAGCTAAAACTAAATAGTATAAAGCTAAAACGCAATAGTATAAAATAATAATAGTATAGAATAAAATAATGTTACATGAGCTTGGATATGAATTGCTGAATATAATGTGATCAAAAACACTATACAGGGCGTTTGATTAAAACATTATACAGGACAATGAACCAAGACGTTTGACCAAAACACTATATTGGCGGTTTGATCAAAACACTATACCACACGTTTCATCAAATCACTATATCAGGTTTTTGACCGAAATACTCTACCGGACGTTTGATCAAAAAATGATACAGGACGTTTGATCAAAACATTATACAGGACAACGAACCAAAACACTATACAGGACAATTGATCAAAACACCATACCGGACGTTTGACCAAAACACTACACCGGACGTTTGACCAAACACTGTACCAGACGTTTGACAAAAATACTATACCGGACGTTAGACCAAAACACTATACCGGTCATTTAACCAAAACACTATACGGACGTTTGACCAAATCACTGTACCGGACATTTGATCAAAACACTATACCGGACGTTTGACCAAAACACTCTGCCGGACGTTTAACCAAAATACTATACCGGACGTTTGACCAAAACACTATATTGGCGGTTTGATCAAAACACTATACCGGACGTTTGATCAAATCACTATATCAGGTGTTTGATCAAAGTACTGTACCGGACGTTTGATCAAAACACGATACAGGGACGTTTGGATCAAAATACTATACAGGCTTTTGATCGAAACAAGATACAGGTCGTTTGATCAATACACTATACCACTCGTTTTATCAAATCATTATACCGAATATTTGACCAAAACACGATACAGGGCGTTTATGCGAACCAAAGTACTGGACGTTTGTTCGACAAACTGGATGTATTGGACGTTCGAAAGATGTCCAGTACTATAAAGTTACACTACTGAAAACCATTAATATCTACAAATATTACGTTAATAACAATCAAACAAATTACTTTTCCAGAGCTCGCCATGGTTGCCTGGAGTGTATGCGCCAAGAGGATAGCCTTGGGAGGATCTCGTAATTGGATTTTACTCTTGGTGGTGTTTGTCGTCTACACAACATGGCGTGAGACATTTCCAGGTCCGTACCATTTAAAGCCTGATGTATCGTTTTATATATCGGCTTCTATTACTTATAAATTTACTTATCGTTTCTTTCGTGGCTGATGTCAAACGGAATAATACTGCCATGTGTGATTAAACCATTTAATATCACAGAGAAGTTTCGAGGTCGAACTCTTGTGGCAATTAAAAATCTTACATTAAAAGTTCTACTGAACAATGTGACCTGTCAAAAATGTTAGGCAACTAGATTTTATTCCGTTTATGATAACATGGACTTCCGTTTCATCGGTTGTGAAATTAAGAAGTACCCGAAGGGAAGGGGTTTATTTTTACTTCTGAAATACAGCGAGACAGGGGATCGGTAAATTAATATCAACAAATTTTGATCACATGATACATAGAGCTTTATTTACCCTTAGCCACAAAAATATTTCGAATCTCAAAACTCTATCCATTATATTACAATAGTTCCGCTTGCTCTCCGTGCTGAGGTTTCATTTGACTTGCTGACCATTCCGTATAAGCCGATTCATTTTGCACAAGGAACGCCATGTCACTGGCTTTATTTCATACGTATGTTTTTCTTTTGGTATTCTATTAAATATTTATTTATTTATCTGATTGGTGTTTTACGCCGTACTCAAGAATATTTCACTTATCCGACGGCGGCCAGCATTATGGTGGGTGGAAGCCGGGCAGAGCCTGTGGGAAAGGGACGACCATCCGCAGGTTGCTGACAGACCTTCCCACGTACGGCCGGAGGGGAAGCCAGCATGAGCTGGACTTGAACTCACAGCGACCGCATTGGTGAGAGACTCCTGGGCCATTACGCTGCGCTAGCGGGGTTAACCAACTAAATTTGTAATGAATATCATTTATCGCTTGATGAATGGCCTTTTTGTAACTAGTCTAGTCACTTGCATAAGGTATGGAACTCCAACCCACAGGCACTCGATTTGCAGGCATGCTGTCTTTCTCTCCGGCCGTACATGGGAAGATCTGCTAGAAACCTGCGGATGTTCGTGGGTTTTCCCCCGGACTCTGTCCTCGCACCATAATGCTGGCCGTCGTATAAGTGAAACATTCTTGAACAAGTTAAATAGCAATCAAGTAAATAGATAAATAGAACAATTCGGGGGTTATCTCATAGTCTTATATCTTCTTCCCACCGTTTTATTGTTCGCATGGCCTTATTGACAATACAGAGCTTGCGCCACTGTCAGCACAGTCATTCAGTGGCCCAAATGTTGTTTTACTTATTGTAACCTGCGTATTCCAGGGTTCAGCTCCTGGACTAAACCTCCCCAAGGTCATGCAAACGCAGCCTTTTGAGTATTTCTAGACCAGCTGCGTCTAATAAACTGCAACTAACATCACTTGATACCATAATTCTGCTTAAGCCGATGTGCTTGAATGCGTATACGTTGCCTCTGTTTGAACAGTCCCCTGAGCAGTAAAAATAAAACCCTTACTGAGGCAAATGAACAAGAGGCCGGGTTACAGCGGTTACCTGTGTGACCGTCTACTAAGTATCACATTGTGGTCGCTTCTCTGGTTTTACTCCCTATTTTGTACGTCTTTTATATTTCATTCATTAATACACGCGGCCAAAAAGTAGCTGTGAATTCAAACTTTAGCATTGAAAAGTGCGATCAAATGAGATCGTAAAAGTACATTCGACTTTAAGCTAAGGTGCAACCGCCATCAGAATAGTACACAGTGACAGGAAGAAAAGGTCGTACGTGAAGTCGTACGCGAAGCCGTAGGTGACATTTGGTCAAGCTGTGATTAATTAAAATCTTCCGTTAATCAGATCTGATCCGTCAGTTTTTATGTCTGGTTTGAACGATGGATTCAAGCCGTTTCAAACATTCAATAGCTGCATTTAAAAGACAGCGTGGGGTCTTGCCACGTCTGATGTTAGGAAGGCGTTGGTACATGCTAACCACAGGATTTCAAAGTGTATCGTCACAACCTTTGCAGCACTCCGATGACGTCAGAAAAATTCTCAGGACGTAAGGGATCTCCCCGTTCTGGACATATGTGTGCATGGTGTTCACATCCGATATTAGTCTTGAAAACTTTTAGTTTCATTCTCACTCACTTGGCGCGGCGTCAGGGACACGGAAGCAGTAAACATTTGTGGTCCTTGTGGTTTATAAGTAGCTCTTTGGCCGGGAATAGAAAATACTACAATAAATATATATATATATATATATTATACCAAGTAAAAGAGAAATACAATTATATCCACCAATAGTATCTTTCTTGAGTTAGTATATTAAAAAACTATAGCATGGCGAGTAAAACCACGGCCACTGTTTAATATCTTTATAGAATGGAAGCCTGCACGTCACAACTTAGCTCAAAGTTTGGTGCTTTACCCCGGACATTGACAGCTATCGTATTTAGCAAGTTACCCCGGATATTGACAGCTATTGTATTTAGTAAGTTACCCCGGACATTGACAGCTATCGTATTTAGCAAGTTACCTCGGACATTGACAGCTATCGCATTCAGCAAGTTACCCCGAATATTGACAGCTATCTTTTTTAGCAAGTTACCCCGGACATTGACAGCTATCGTATTTAGCAAGTTACCCCGGACATTGACAGCTATCGTATTCAGCAACTTTTAGATTAAAGATTGGCTTGAGATTGTCAAAAAGAAAGTTAGTTTAACTATACACCGTCTAGACATTGATGCTCTAGTTAAACAGGTTCTGAAGGATCCCACTCTGCAAGAAACACTCGCTGACCTTCATAGTAAATTTGTCATCACTGTAGCAGATAAGGCTCCTAATAATGTCATCTTTATTTACAAGAATTATTATTATCAAATTCTTGTTCAAGAGCTATGTGCATCTACAACGACATCCACGTATTCTGCTACTACATGTACTCTGGAGGAACTATTTAACAAACACAAAACCTGTCTTAAAGAAAGGCGCATAAATATACCTACCCGTCACACAGAAATAGCCTACCACAACTTTACTGGATTCCTAAAATGCATAAATCCCCGTACAAGGCTCGATTTATTGCAGATTCAAGAAGCTGTCCCACCAAACTCTTGTCAACCCTACTTACGAGAGCGTTACAAGAAGTAAAGTCATTTTGGAATAAGTATTGTTGTGCCATAACAAAAAATTCAGGTGTCAACTGCATGTGGATTCTTAACAACTCCAAACGTCTTACAGAAGAACTCGATGCTCATATGCATATACCGTACAAAGACGTATCCACATGGGATTTCTCTGAACTGGTGATCTGCATTGTGATCAACCACATAGACGGCGCTGTTGTCCCTATGTACATATCTATCACGTACATGGCATTTAACAACATAGATGGCGCTGGTTGCCCAGTGTAAACGTGTGTCTTGTATGTCATGTGTAACATTATAGATGGCGCCTCTTGTAGCATGAGATCTTTACATATTAACGGGAAAGACGTAATCGTCCGTTACTTTTGAATCATAATCTGACCGGTTAGGGTCTCGACATTTTCAAACTGTATCTAATACCGCTTAACCTGGGGCTAGGGGCCGTGAAGGTAGCCGTGCTAATTACATCAGCATGATGCCTTTATGAACAGTTGCAATTAAAGCGCGACTGAGATACTTGTTGAGCTGTTATTTGACATGGAACTCATTCACGGACTACGAATTTGAACTTTGATATGGAATTCATGCCTGGAATATTCATTGTCTGCCCGGCATCATTGAAAACTGATGACCGCTTCTCTCTTGTGTGTTACCGGCTTTATTTCTTATTTGTATAATATCTTACATACCTTTGTCTTCGGGAGTTAGTGTTAAACGTTGTTTTGGAAATGTATCTTGCGATTATCGACTTGGAACGCCCTTTACGGACTACGAATGGTATAGGAATGTCGGACTTGACGCTTATATTGACAGCTATCGTATTTAGCAAGTTACCCCGGACATTGGCAGCTGTCGTATTTAGCAAGTTACCCCGAACATTGACAGCCATCGTATTCAGGAAGTTACCCCAAACATTGACAGCTATCGTATTTAGTAAGTTACCCCGGATATTGACAGCTATTGTATTTAGTAAGTTACCCCGGACATTGACAGCTATCGTATTTAGTAAGTTACCCCGGAAATTCACAGCTGTTGTATTTAGTAAGTTACCCCGGACATTGACAGCTATCGTATTTAGCAAGTTACCCCGGACATTGACAGCTATCGTATTTAGCAAGTTACCCCGGACATTGACAGCTATCTTTTTTAGCAAGTTACCCCGGACATTGACAGCTATTGTATTTAGTAAGTTACCCCGGACATTGACAGCTATCGTATTTAGCAAGTTACCACGGACATTGACAGCTATCGTATTCAGCAAGTTAATCCGGACATTGACAGCTATCGTATTCAGCAAGTTACCCCGGACATTGACAGCTATTGTATTTAGTAAGTTTCCCCGGACATTGACACCTATTGTATTTAGTAAGTTATTCCGGACATTGACAGCTATTGTATTTAGTAAGTTACCCCGGACATTGAAAGATATCGTATTTGGTGAATAAGGGATGAACTTTCCCACATCTGACTTGCGCATGTGTGTACCCAGCCTGGAATACCAAAAACACAAAAAATCTGAGACTGGGACTTTGTGTCTGCTCTTGGTGCGTCAGTCTTGGACTTTGTGTGTGTGCTGTTGGTGTGTCAGACTGGGGCTTTGTGCGTGCTCTTGGTGCGTCAGACTGGGACTTTGTGTATGCTCTTGGTGCGTCAGACTGCGACTTTGTGTGTGTGCTGTTGGTGTGTCAGACTGCGACTTTGTGCGTGCTCTTGGTGCGTCAGACTGGGACTTTGTGTATGCTCTTGGTGCGTCAGACTGGGACTTTGTGTGTGTGCTGTTGGTGTGTCAGACTGGGGCTTTGTGCGTGCTCTTGGTGCGTCAGACTGGGACTTTGTGTGTGCTCTTGGTGCGTCAGACTGGGACTTAGTATGTGCTCTTGGTGCGTCAGACTGGGACTTTGTGTGCGTTCTTGGTGTGCCAGACTGGGATTTTGTGTGTGCTCTTGGTGTGTCAGACTGGGACTTTGTGTGTGTTCTGTGTTCTTGGTGTGCCAGGCTGGAACTTTGCGTGTGCTCTTGGTGCGGCAGACTGGGACTTTGTGTGCGTTCTTGGTGTGCCAGACTGGGACTTTGTGTGTGCTCTTGGTGTGTCAGACTGGGACTTTGTGTGTGTTCTGTGTTCTTGGTGTGCCAGGCTGGAACTTTGCGTGTGCTATTGGTGCGTCAGACTGGGACTTTGTGTGTGCTCTTGGTGCGTCAGACTGGGGCTTTGTGTGCGTTCTTGGTGTGCCAGACTGGGACTTTGTGTGTGCTCTTGGTGTGCCAGACTGGGACTTTGTGTGTGTGTGCTATTGGTGTGCCAGACTGGGACTTTGTGTGTGTGCTATTGGTGTGCCAGACTGGGACTTTGTGTGTGTTCTTGATGTCCCAGTCTGAAGCTTTGTGTGTGTTCTTGGTGTGCCAGACTGGGACTTTGCGTGTGTTGTTGGTGTGCCAGACTGGGATTTTGAGTGTGTTCTGTGTTCTTGGTGTGCCAGCCTGGGACTTTGTGTGTGCTCTTTGGTGTGCCAGGCTGGAACTTTGTGTGTGTTCTTGGTGTGCCAGACTGGGATTTTGTGTGTGTTCTGTGTTCTTGGTGTGCCAGCCTGGGCTTTGTGCGTGCCCTTGTTGTACTCTTCGTACACTTTAGTTTCGATTTACAGAAAATACTGTACCAGGCTGTGATTTTATCGACGTTCCCGTGCTTACCAAAACGGCGAGCATTTAATTGCATATATGACGTATGATGTCAGTTACCTAAGTACATCGTATACTTTTTCTTCATTTCACAGATGCACACAGTTTAAAAACCATAACGTTTATGGCAAAGATGAAACCCCAAGGAGCAAACCGGCCCAGCCAAAGCATTGGGCATCCTAAAATTGTGCAGGATGGTTACCAGAAGGCCATTTTATTATCGTACATGCGTGGAGGAACAACTTTTGTCGGATCGACATTTGAGAGAAACAAAGACATATTTTACGTATTTGAACCTGAGTGGTCGTTAATATTCCAGACAATGAACGAATACCAGCCCTTGCAGAACGTTGACGGAACTTTTCAGTGAGTACTTTTAATATCTTTTACAGGTTATTTACCTCATTTATAATTGTTGTTGGGGTAGTTTGTGATTTTTTTACTTATCGTATGTCACAATTTCACGTTTGAATTGAACCATTGATTTTAAAGTCTTGAATAAAACGGCAAGTGTTTTCAAGACACATGTATCCCAAAATGAACTCTTTGGTCTGTAAACTAGGTAAACAAGGAAGCTAGGTATCACTGAAATCATAAATTTTGACTAGGACTGGTACCAAGCAAAGTCAAGGGGACGTCTCTCACTGCCACATCACTACCTGACACCTTGTAACCTCTTTCAGAAGTCCATTTATAACACGTATACACTGTATCAAACCAACAGTCTCCATCGCTTATGTACTAATCATGCACGTGTACACGAAAAATGGCTGGCTTATGAGAAAAGACTTTGATTTACACAGAATTACATTCGTTCCGTGGCCGAGGTGTTAGCGTGCCAGGGCGACGCAATGACCAGATCAGGCTGGCTTCCTCTCTGGCCGAAAGTTGGAAGGTCTGGCAGCAACCTTCGAATGGTCGTGGGTTTCCTCGAGTTCTACTCGTTTTTCTCTCACCATAATGCTTGCCACTGTGCATAAGGGAAATATTTTGGAGTTCGGCATAAAGCACCAACCAAATAAATAAATAAGTAGGAAACCATTTCAGGGGAGCTAACAGAGAAATCTGCTGGATGTTTGGATGTGTGAATTTATCTAGAGAAATCCAGAATAGAATTCTGCTGCATGTAACTTGCTGAAAAGGACACAGAATGGTTTCTTTGAGATCATAACTTTGTGCACAAATCTCCTGTCTCGCAGCATTCATAGCAACGAATTTTTTTCACTCATGCCTGTATGCTTCCATTAAGATGACGTCATCAAAACGAATTTGTACAAATAGTATTTTTTTAAAAAAATTTTCGTCCAATATATTGATATATCTTTTCTTAGCTTTTCCTCAAACGTATCAACATTACAATATATGTAAATTTCTCACGGCTATCAGTTTTAATGATGTGGCGTCATATTGTTAGTCGGCTGTCTGCAATAAATGTAAGCGTGCAAACGTTCCAGATCGTCAGTCGAAAGATCCATTTCCAAAACAACGTTAAACACCAGAATGTGAATAAATATCAAAACAATGCTGGTAACATGTATGAGACAAGCAGTCAACAGTTTGCAGTGATACAAAAAAAAAAAAAACAATGTTGGACGCATTACACTAATAACGCTTTTCAATCTTCCTGTGTGAAACTCCCCTTTAAAGCGAAGAAGAACAAAAACTTGAGGCAAGCTTGTATAGAGAAACCAATGAAAAGTATATTAAAAAATGATTTTATTAAATATTTTTAATTATTATTATTTTGACTGAATAAATTCCACTGAAAATATTTAATTTCTGTGGTAGGCTTTTCTTGAACCACTTTTAATCTCATTGACGTCACACTAGTTTGCTCTTTTAAAAGTACATTATTGCAATATTGTTGGAATTATAAATGTAAAACGAATTTTATCTAAAGAAAAAAAATTAAAAAACTACAAACAACAGGCATACACAATATTAATATGCTTGAAGTCCACGGCACCACAGTACCTTAAGCACTAAACCTCATTTTCAGGTAAAAAATATATAAATAATTCAGGTAAAATAAAGTAATTTTTGAGTATAGTTTTCACGGGTCTTTCAATGAAAGCTAACTCGTTTTTTTTTCTTACATTTATAAAGACCACATATTAACCTTGTCACTGTTGTATTTAAGTAAAACGACTTACTCTTCCGTTATCTTTTTTCAGAGATCCGGTTTGGATACACGATGCAGATGAAACTGTTGAACGCCTGATCCAGAATTATTTATATTGTAACATCTCTGGTATTGACGTCACAAGTTTACGTCAGAGGTTCATGTTGGAAGCTCGATACACAAAACCGTTATACGACTGCGTGCGAATGAAGAGAAACAAAATGGCAAACTGTGTAAAGAATTTTACAAATGTCTGTACATCAAAGAAGTTCCGATTCCTTAAAACAGTGAGACTGCGCGTGCATGCTATCGAAAAGCTGCTCACCAACGACCCCAGCCTTCGAATTATCCATATGATCCGTGATCCCAGAGGCATTGCCGTCTCCAGACAGGGCTGGCAAGAGTTTTATCAAGCCAAGATGACCTTCACCTTTGGTAGAGTGTGTGCGGAGATGCTCCGCGACATTGAAAGTGTAGAAAAACTGCCTCCGGAAGTTGCCAAACGAGTGCTTCCGGTTTTGTACGAAGAAGTGGCGGAAAATCCAGAAAGTATGGTTGAACACCTGTATAAATTCGTACAAATGCCATACACTGGCTACGTTCGTGAGTATGTGAAAAACGTTACCCATGCCGCCAAGGATAATACCGTGGGATTCTCTACACAGAGGGCAAACTCTGCCAAGACTGCCTATTCGTGGAGAGCCAAAATCAGCTGGAAACTAAGTTCAGAAATAGACGCCATTTGTGAAAGGGTTTACAAAAAAGTCGGTTATTTACGGGCAAAATCGGAGCAAGTTCTAAGAAACTATAACATATCTTTAAGAGATCCCCATATCAGTGGATCATATGTGGATAAATTTAGACAATTTCGAATCCCACCGTAAGGATATTTCAGCCGAAAGATTAATCATTTATAAGAACATTTGACTGATCGAGATTTGACTGTATGCCTGTATACAAAGATTAACATACCTTATGATTTGAGGCGATTTAAAATCAGTCCGCTCAAAACACCTTGCTCTGCTGTGTTGATCTATCAATCGTACATCTTAATGTATGCAGGCTCAAACATAAGTCAGACTTAGCTTTTGCTAATCTCAGCGACCAGGATGTTATAACCGAGACCCATTTCACTTATAATATTTGAAAAGGTATCTCTTTTAATGCCTGGATTTCACCTCTTCGACGTGATCGTGACCAGCCTTGGGGTGGTGTATGTGTCTGTGTCGGAAAGGATATCTTTTTCTCGCCACTGCTGTTTGGAGCATAAAGACATGCAAATGATCTCGTTGGAATTATTCGACAATGTTGACGAAACTTGCTTATTGATAACAAATCTAGACTTCCCTCTGATACATGTACCTAGTCCTACAGCGACAATTAATCATAACGATAAGCCATGTATATCAACAGCGATTAAGACAGAAATAAATCCACTTTACAAAAAAATTCGAAAATTTCTATCTGAAATGAATATATTTGCTTACAAAACACAAAGAAGTCACATTAATTCACTGATTAGAAATGCCAAAAAGTCTCATGAAGACAAATTCAAGGAGAAAATAGAATCAGGAAATGTTTGGAGTAAGTTTTGGTGGAACTCTGCAAATCCTCTTTTAACTGACAATAACACCTGTGGATGTGATGATAATATATTTATAAGGCAAACATGCTGAATGATTTTTTTAGTGTCTGCTTTTTAGATAACACCAAAGTTGCACCCCTCGATATTGCACCAAAGAATAACTAAGAACTTACAAGGTATCACTGTTGAATCCAAAGACGTAACTAAGGTGTTTAAGTCCACATTAGCAAAGCTTCTATATCAGATGGTATCAGACCCAAAATGTCTTTTGGAAATTTCTGCAATCCTGACGACTCTCCTTATCTTCAAGAAAATACCCTTCATCTTGGAAAAATGCCAACGTCACGCCCAAATTCAAGACTGGGAACTCATCTGAAGATGGAAACTACAAATCAGTTTCTTTGCTTAGCAGTATTTAGCCACCTGCGTTCTGAGACATCTCCAAACCAGTATTGTTTTTCACCATCAAAGTCAACAACCGTGTAACTAGTAGGTCTCTATTTTAATGTCGTCAAGGCTCTGGATTACGTGTTGTAGGAAGTTGTTCATATTTTTTTATATTTCCGAGGAGGCTTTTGATCGACTCTGGCCCGAAGGCATTCTAGCTAAAATGAAGTTACTTGCAATAAAAGGTGAAATGCTCAACTGGTTTGCGGATTATTTAAAAGATCGACAGAAAAGCGGTTGGACTTCTCATAGAGATAACCTTGTAGAAGCTGCCAATAAAAATTTGTGTTCTGAGCACTTAAATATTGCCTTGGTAGAAAATACCTAAAAATTATAAGACCATCTGTGGAATATGCAGATAGAGTTTGGGACAATATTAGCGAAGGCCAGATAAGTAGCATTGAAAACATCCAAAAGGACGCACTACGTGTCATCACTGTTGCAACTAAAAGTGCTGCCTCTAACCTACTCTATGGATAGTCAGGTTTCATACAAATACGTGAACAGCTTTTTTTACATCGCTTGATATTCTTTCAGCAAATGTTATAGATGCAACGAGCAATGCATTTGATAATGAAGTACCACGGCCAACATATCAGCGCAATCCATACCAGTTCAACTATGTAACAACCTTTCGATGTAGAACACCAGGACCGACACTGGACTACTATTATGCGCATGCCTGTTTATTTGTGCATACTGATACATGTATATTATTCCGTAAATAAAGACTGTCTACTTATTTACTGTTAACATAGTTTCAAAATAGTCACAAAATTTAGTTTTGCTTTTCAACAAACGAAATGATGTATACATTACTGCGAATGTTACACGTTATCAGCCTATAGCTTATTGTGTATATGCAAAAGAAAATATATGTTTAACGCCAATAATTCTGTTATTAATAATTTGTAGAACTGATGGTTTCAAGTCCCAACGTCATTGTTGTACATTTTGCTTCCGTTATGGTAAATATTTCCCCTCCTTTTTGTTATCAGGTTTTTGTGCGAATTGTTGAGAACTGTTTTGTAGAAATTTTGTCTTTTTATTTCACTTGTCCTTCTCCGGTTTCTTATCTTTCCTATTGTTGAAAAATGAAAAGAAAATGCGAAATGTGAATGGCTCAAGCCTGGCAAAAATAATAACTTGTGGTGAAATAAGGCTGTGGTATGTTCTTAGTCTCACCCCCTCAACATTTTTCACAATAGCTGTAAGGTATCAGATTTGCATACCTTTTACAATGGCCGTACGGTATCAGATTTGCAAATGTTTTACAATGGCCGTAAGGTCTTATTACCACTGACCTTAGTAGAATAATTTTCTACAATATATCAATCTAATTCGAAAAAAAAGAGAAAAAAATTAGAGTTTAACACTGTGGTGAAGAATTTTTCACTTACATGATGGCGTAGAACACTGGAGTGTCCAGACGGTCTGTTTGGAGCTTCTGACTGCGTCATACAATTCGATTTACCTCTTATTACGTCAGACATGTTGTGAAACTCAGAGAACAGCTTAAGGTACAGGGTGGATTAAGATGTTGCTTTATAAACTGTGGAATGAAAGAAGAGGTATAATGTGCTTTTTAACACAACAAACTTTGCAATAACCCCGAACATCAGACAACAGGTGAGCATGGGGTGAAAATAAGACTTACACGTGTGAAATGCCGCTTTTAATTCCTTGGACGAAAGCGAAGCCGTGAGGTGTAATTGACCGGATTATCGCCCAGGTAACACGCAGGTTTTACCATAGATGATAGTTGCGCGGACTAATTCGACGATAGTCCCAACTCATATGTGACTGTCGTCTTAGCGTCTGAATTTCGGACTACTTTGTGTCGCGAGTCATACCTCTTTTGCACACCGTATTTGTTTGTAGTGAGATTTTTGGCTCTTGGCGATTGAAAGATTCTAACGGTGTTTCCAAGCGGTCTTTCATGATGTTCACAGGAGACACACGGTTTCGATTATACAAAAGTTATTGGAGCGGGGAGGACAACAATAGGGTGTATTAAATTGAGTGGGGTCACTGCAATGTGGTGAGATTTGTTCACTATGGGGTTGCACATGTATTGATAATAAATTGGCCTTTCTCTGCGACATATTCAAACTTTTCAGTTCTGCCATGCGCTTTTCTTGAGCCTATAAAAGAAACAGCAAATTCCGTTAACTGTCCTATATAGTGAGAACACGAGGACATAGAACATCGAAAAATCTACAGGAGGTTACCGGCTGGCAAAGTTACAAACTTTGATGAATAAGGTGAGTTTTCTCACGATTTTGCAGTAATTTTATACCGGTGCTGTCTAACCAGCTGCACATCACGGCATTTACCTAATTGTGCGTTAGCCATAATTTTAATAGGCGTCCACTCTCCGGCTGTACGTGGGAAGGACTGTCACCAACCTGCGGATGGTCGTAGGTTTCACCCGGGATCTGCCCGGTTTCCACCCACCATAATGCTGGCCACCGTCGTATAAGTGAAATATTCTTGAGTTCGGCGTAAAACACCATTCAAATAAATAAATAAATAAATAAATAGGCGTCCAAGTTGCAACTATTTAAGCATTATTTGAACAGTTAAAATAAAACTCTAACAGAAGCAACCTGACAAAGAGGTCCGACTGCACCGGTTACGTGACACCGTACTGGACATTTGATCAAAAGACTGTAAGAGACAGTTGATCAAAACACAGTACTGGACGTTTGATCAAAAGACTGTAAGGGACATTTGATCAAAACACAGTACTGGACGTTTATAATCCGCACATTGCAATGGATGTTTGATTAGAACATTTTATAAACTGACGGCCAAAAGAAACTTTACAAAGAGTTCAAATCAATTTATTTTGCCAAAGCAAATAAGACGATGACTGAAGTTTAATATATAGAAAAGACCAATAACATTAAATAATGAAGGTCTTGAGTAAGAACCGACAAAGTAGCCCTCAAATCATTTCACATGTGAACAAACAGAGCAGGGGTAGAAAAATAGCCATTCCATCTTGGTTAACAATGGGCAGAGTATACAAAAAGTTGATTATTTTTAAAATCAGTCAATATCAAAACTAATCAATATCGCGTGTGGCCACTCCCTTGCTTCAATGCATGCAAAAACTCTCCAACGCGTAGAAAAAGTCAGTCGTCTGATGAGATGGCGAGGGATTGGTTACCATTCTTCATGGACAGCGAACGCCAGTTCCTATCGGTTGGCTGCAAGGTGTGGCCGTTATCCCAAAGGTTTTCCATGGGGGACATATTTGGGGAACGTGCAGCCCACGGCAAGACGTTGACGTCGTTTGCGTTCAGGAAGTTCTGCACAACTCGAGCTGCATGGTATAGGACACCACGTTGCTGCTGTTGGAGGAATGGCAGGACAACAGGACGTAGAATTTCATCCACGTAACGCTGAGCTGCTAGGTTCCCGTAGATGAAGACCAGTGGTGTCCGTTCTCCTTCACAAATCCCAACCCACATCATCACGCTGCCGCCACCAAACGGTACCACCTCCTGGACGCACGATGCAGCCGTTTGTTTGCCTCTTAGGTAAACTCGCTGACTGCCATCGGCTCGGAACAGGAAGAAGCGGCTTTCATGCGTGAAAACAACACGTTGCCAATCACGTCGCTGCCAACGTCGCTGCCAACGGTGTACAATTCGCAACCTCTGACGACGCTGTCAACAACTGCCCTCTGAATGGTCGATAGGCCCTAATTCCGTGAGCCATGAGTCTCCTGGACACGGTCTGCCGACTTACCCGGTGACCTAAGGCATTAATGGACAATGACGAAGCAGTTACTCAGGTGTAAGGTGCGCAGGTAGCCGTGTCCTCTGGGCGTAGTAACCCTTGGTATGCCTGTTCTTGGCCTGTGCGATGTCTGTCCTGTGTGTCTGTAACGTTCTATCAAGTTTGACACAGTTACACGACAGCAACCTAAGGTCCTTGCAATGTGGTCATGGGTGACTCCCATGGATACAATACCCAGTGTCCTCTCGTGTTGTTCTGGAGTCAATCAAGGCATTACTTTGGTGGTTTTTAGTCAGTGTGCAAGTCCAGCACACTGTGTGTAACGTTTTTATACACTAATTTCATATGCAGCTCCTGTCATCCATGGGTCACGTGATTTTTCAATTTTCTTCGTTGCCTCAAAACAAATTCGTGTGAGTGTATATGACGCTTGTCGCACATGGGAATATGCTTCGTACAGTGTTTTCCTACAATAATGTGGTATTAATTTGCTGAAAAGGCTGGTTAAATTTAACTCACGGAGTCGTAAAGTTTCTTTGGCCATCAGTTTACTTTATGAAATGTTTTATCCATCATGCACTCTACCCTATGTTTGAACGAAACGCTGTGCTGGATGGCTGATCAAAACACTATATTGGACATTTTATGAAAAGACTTTACCGGACGTTAGAACAAAACACTGTACACAACGTTTGAAGAAAAGACTGTACTAGAGGTTGGATTCAAAAGAGGTTTGATAAAAGCAATGTACCGAACAAAATACTGTACACACTGTTTGAACAAAGATTATATCGGACGTTGGATAAAATGACTGTGCCAGACATTTAACAAAACACTGTACGGGACGTTTTAGAAAAACACTATATCGGACGTTGGGTCAAAAGAATGCACCGCTTATTTGAAATATTTAGCGTTTGAACAAAATAACTTACCGGGCGTTTAAACAAAGGTATAGACCAACTGGACTTTTGATCAAAACACTTTATCAGACGTTTGATCAAAGCACTGTACGAGACGTTTGATCAAAGCACTCTAACAGTATTTAATGTACAGCAAATGTGCAATACTATGGAAATGTCCCCTTTAAAAGCCACACTAATTATAAATGCTGTATTTATAAAGGTTTAATGATTTACCATTTCAGACCTCGCAATGGTTGCCTGCAGGAGATATGCAAACAGGTTAATCTGGGATGGGTCTCGCTATTGGATATCACTCTTGTTAATATTTGTCATCTACACAACATGGCGAAAGATAAGTTCAGGTGCGTTCCATTTGACGGTTAATTCATTGGTTAAAACATCCGCCCTATTAGACTGCCAAGCTGTAGGGTGGGTGGGAAAGGGGGGGGGGCGTTGGCTGTGGGTGGTGTGTCGTGGCCGTCATGAGAGTGCCAGCGCGGCACATTGACCCAGGAGCCTCTCCCCAATGCTGTCGCGGTGAGCTCATGTCCAGCTCATGCTGGCTTCCTTTCAAGTCGTACGTCAGAAGGTCTGTCAGCAACCTGCAAATGATCGTGGGTTTTCACAGGGCTTTGCCCGGTTTCCTTCCACCATAATGCTGGCCGCCGTGGTATATAAGTGAAATCTTCTTAAGTACAGCGTAAAACACCAATTAAATAAACAAATAATTAACTAGACTTCCAAGCTGTTAACTGGAAACCTGCTGCTCTCGTTCAGATGGTATTTTTCGCAACTTGCTGTTTGCATTTTGTGAACAAGGCAGCTGTTATTCACTTATACTGTTCATTAGCAAGTCTATTGGGATACACCAGGTGTACAAACCTACTTAGCCGCCATATTGTGGAAAACGTTAAGAAACTTCTTCATTAGAACTGCTAACCCAATTACAAATGTATAAAAATTCCAGTTAAAGCTAAAAAAATGTGCCTCTTTGTTGTCATTCTTGAACGTGACGCGACCGCAATGTCGGTCCCTGCGACCGATAGCTTTGGAGTAAAATGGCTTTTAAAACGTCTTATATTTAGTGTTGCGATAGGTTTACCAGTGATGAAGCCTACCCAAAGGTTTTATGGATCTGAAGGTTGGTGGTGGTAAAGCCCTAAGTGATCTTGCACAGTTCAGAATATAAGCGATCCACAAAGCCACGTCAAAGCAAAAAGTCCCTACCTAGCTTTGCTTATCACGAGCTCACCTGAGCAACTCAGCTACAACGTGATGCAATGCCTTTACATGTACCATGAACGATGAGGAATAGCCGCTTCAAAATTAAACATTCCGCTATAAATAACTATCTCAAGTCTTTAGTCCAAGGCTATTTTAGTACCCCCCCCCCCCAACCAGCAATTGTGTTACCTCCAAGTCGAAACCCAACAGCCACATGTACAAGTACTAAGATCTCAAAGCGTCTTAATGTCAATTACATCGTATACCTTCTCTCCACAGATTATGCACACAGTAAGAAGACAGTGACGTTACTCAAAACGTTGGAAAAGCTGCAGGTCAAAGGAAGCAACCATCTCCAGAAAAGCGTTGGGCACCCTAAGATTCTGCCTGATGGTTCCCGTAGGGCCATTTTGTTGTCCTACATGCGCGCAGGAACAACTTTCGTCGGGTCAGCTTTTGAGAAAAACAAAGACATTTTTTACGTATTTGAGCCGGAGTGGGCCTTAATAGCCCTGACCATGAATGAATACCAACCCTTAAGGTACATGGACGGAACTGTCGAGTGAGTATTTTTTTTTATTAATTGGGGTGGGGCAGGGAGCGATTTTTGACAAATCAAGGTTGATATTTGATTTGAACGCCTTTGAAAAAATTTATTGCAAGCGTGTTTTAAGACAAATCCATTCTAAATTGAACTTGGGATGTAAACTATACATCAGCCTGAAGTTTAAAATTCTGACTTTGGTCTGGTTTTTAACTTCACAACAATGTTTACCACATTAGGAGCTTCTTAGGTGCTGTGTAGACAGAACTGGCGCCAGAACCATCTGACTCTGACTGTGCGGTACTTCGGTATTTGTCAGCATGGCAATCAAGTGAGGCAGCATAGTATTAAAGGAAGTTAATAATTTGGGCGACTAGCTACAAGGTGAATCTAGGTGTTGAAACAGACATGCGTGTAAAAATCGTCAATCGCAACTGATGTCCTGGGTCAATAATTACGAGACCAATCTAAAAAACAACGATTAACATAAACCGCCAAAGAGCTAAGACAGTTTATGAAAAAATATAAATTTAGGACTAGTTCATATATCAAGAGAAGTAGCCAACAAAACAGACAAATTTATTATAAACTAATCTTTCGGAAGCATTGGTTACTTGTGGGTCTCTGAAGAATGAATAGTTAGGTCACAGTTCAGCAACGGTTTAAGACGACAATGGTGATGTAGGAGTTCAGTTTTAACTAATTCCACGTAGGTTGTGATGTTGTACTTCGGTTCCCCTTGAGGCGATTTAATAGCTTGATGCGTTATTTTCCTTTTAAGTCAAATAAAACAAGAAAAAATCAGATCAAGCCACGTATTTATTTATTTATTTGATTGGTGTTTTACGCCGTACTCAAGAATATTTCACTTATACGACGGCGGTCAGCATTATGGTGGGTGGAAACCGGGCAGAGCTCGGGGGAAACCCATGACCATCCGCTGATGGTTGCTGACAGACCTCCCCACGTACGATCGGAGAAGAAGCCAGCATGAGCTGGACTTTGAACTCACAGCGACCGCATTGGTGAGAGACTCCTGGGTCATTACGCTATAATACCGCGCTAATCAACTGAGCCACGGAGACCCCCAAGCCACCGACTGAAACAATGCCCAAAATTTATTTTACTTAATATTTATGTTGTTGACGGAATAAAGGGAATCGAAATATTTGATGTGTATTTCAGGATTTTTGGACCACTTAAGGCGTAAGTGACGTTATATACATCTGTTCTTTGCCAAATATCGTATTTAATATTGAAAGTAAACTACAAAAACTATTTCACATCACTGGCATCGAATATATTATCAAAATCGTCCATCAAGTATCTAACTGCAATTCCCTTCATAAACTAAATTAATAAAGGAGTCTTTGAATAGAATTTTATAACTCACGATGACTTATTTTATTTTTCCTTAT
The DNA here is from genome assembly GCF_032854445.1 of Liolophura sinensis. Taxonomy (NCBI): domain Eukaryota; kingdom Metazoa; phylum Mollusca; class Polyplacophora; order Chitonida; family Chitonidae; genus Liolophura; species Liolophura sinensis. The sequence goes on from NC_088307.1 coordinate 14,155,793, forward strand.
TTACTGTCACGTTAAAGTGTGGAGGCATCCTCCATGTATCAACCTCATCGCAGTCGTATTTAAGCACATCTTCCTCTTGGGCTCTTTCTTCAGAGATCCGGTTTGGATAGACGATGGAGATGAAACTATTCAACGCCTGATCCAGAATTATTTATATTGTAACATCTCTGGTGTTGACATCACAAGTTTAAGCCAGAGGTTCATGGAGAAAGGGCAATACACAAAGCCTTTATATAACTGCTTGGAAACACACCAGGACAAAATGGCGGCGTGCGTGCAGAAAGTAATAGAAAACTGTAAGTCAAAGAAGTACCGAATCCTTAAAACAGTGAGACTGCGCGTGCATGCTATCGAAAAACTGCTCACCGACGACCCCAGCCTTCGGATTATCCATATGATTCGTGATCCCAGAGGCATTGCCGCCTCCCGAGTGCAATGGGACGAGTTTTACCAAGCCAAGATGACCTTCACCTTTGGCAGGGTGTGTGCGGATATGCTCCGCGACATTGAAAGTGTAGAAAAACTGCCACCGGAAGTCGCTAAGCGAGTGCTTCCGGTTTTGTACGAAGAAGTGGTGGAAAATCCAGAAAGTATGATTGAATACCTGTACAAGTTTGTACAAATGCCATACACCGATTATATTGGCAAGCACGTGAAAAACCTCACCCATGCCGCCAAGGATAATACAGAAAGATTCTCTACACAGAGGGCAAACCCTGCTAAGACTGCCTATTCATGGAGATCAAAAATCCGATGGATTTTAAGTACAGAAATAGACGCCATTTGTGAAAGGGTTTACAAAAAAGTCGGTTATTTACGGGCAAAGTCGTTGAAAATTCTGAGAGACTACAACATATCTTTAAGAGATCGCAACATGAATGGGTCGTATCTGGAAAAATTTAGACAACTTCCAATTCCAGGCTGAGCTGATCTTAGTGGAAGATAATTACATGTAGTAAAATACTTGAGATATGACTGACAGAGATATGACATCTGCAGATGGTCGTGAGTTTTCCCCGGGATCTGTCCGGTTTCCTCCCACCAGAATGCTGGCCGCCGTCGTATAAGTGAAATATTCTTCAGTGTCGCATATGACACCAATCAAATATATAAATCAAAATAACATTCAACTCTGACAAAAATCCCTCAGAGGTGATATAAATCATTCTAACAAGAACTCTAAGCAAATCGAAAGCAATTAGAAGAATATTTGAAAGACGGAGTTATAACTATAGCTGGGAAAAATATTTATGCTCAAAAGTGATAATTCCGGTAAGAAAGTAACTGGGAGACACTGAAAAGTTTTGGGGATATATTATACCGTACTCATGTTCCAGAGAAAAGTAACATACGACGTGTGTTTGTTATAGTGAGCATGTCAGGTGGTTTACAGAGTAATGTCGTGGATATTTTTAATAAATACAAACTGTCCAGTAATCAGGAATTTGTGTTTATATTTTAAATGTCAGCTGACCCAGTGAACTAATGGACTTACCCCTACGCCCGTCGCTGTCCTAGGGTAATAATGGGCTTACCGCTGGGTCTTGTCACTGAGGACTCATGGACTTACCTCTAGGCCTGATCTGTTTGCGCCGCTCTGAATCCATGATCCTGCATGAGAACTCACTTTCTGCGCTGACTATTTTTAACCGGAAGTTTCTTTTAGTTCATTCAAGTAAAGAATTAACAACGGTTGATATACGTTACAAAGATTTATAAACAAGTACTAATTTTTTTGTGGCAACAACGGTATTGTATATTGTCAAAATATGATCTAAATATTTAAATCTTTAAAAGTAACCAGTATGTCAGTTAAACATGATTTTTAAAGCGTTCAGAAACAGAAAAAAATAATTCTAGCGATACTACTGCTTGTATTGATGCAGGGATTACGGATTGAAATCAGTTAAAAAGATTTAAATAATCCAATTCTGTTTATGATATTTTTCTAAATGTACCATTATGTTTTGTTTACGTAACAAGTTAATATGATTGATCTGGCAGCATCAACGTTTTAAAACAGATTGGATAATATTTTACGATTAGCGAGGTTTCATGCTAAAGCGCACCCTTTTACCATTGTTTGGCGATAGTACACGATTATGCGCCGCATTTTAACACGATGATGCACAGTCACACGATCAAACGCAGGGCTGATCAGGTGCTGTTACACGATTAGGTGCAGTGTTGTGCCATGATTAGGCGCTGTTACACGATTAGGCGCAGCGTTGTACCATAATTAGGCGCTGTTACGCGATTAGGCGAATGCATGATTTGGCGCTCGACAGCCCCTCATTGGGCAGCCTTCGCTGAAGTGATGCACAGACAAACAGAAAAAAAGCAATCTCTACATACCCCTCCCTACACCCTCGCGGACTTAAATGACATGAAACCTTTATAGAGTTAGCGAAAACTGTGGAGCATTTCTATTTTTTCGTCTGTTTATAGCTAAAACAGGTGAAGTGTAATAGAGATTGTTAACTTGCAGGTAACCGTAGTAATAATGGGTCACATTTTGCACCTTTCTTATTACGACAGGCATATCTGTACAACTGTGTGTATATCTTACTACTCCAATCTGCTACACCTATCAACCCAGACCACATTGTTTGCCTTTGACACCTGCCTTTAGCGGTCTGTATGCGTATAGCCTTAGGCACGTTTACCGGTATTGTAGTTGGAAATGTTTACAGTTGCTTTTTAAGTCGAGATGCCTTCACCTGTTTTAGTGACAAGTTACGGTGTCATGGTTATTAGGAATTGCATTTTGTTGATATTTGTGAAATTTCGGCATGTCCTACTATCATTACCACTAACATTTGTGGCATAATTTCCCACAATACATCGGTCCAATTCGAAAACAAGGACAGTTTTGATTGATTGGTTGATTGATTGGTTGATTGATTTATTGATTTATTGATTGATTCGAGTTTAACGCTGTGCTAAATGATTTTTCCCTTATACAACGGCGGAGAAAATTGTAGTGCGTGGGAGGTCTGTTTTGAGCTCCTGGCTGCGTGATACCCGCTAAACGCGCAAAAGTGGATAAATATATTGCTCTGGAATGAAATAGAAGTATGATGGGGTGAGAAAGAACAATAAATTAGTGAGTTGATGGGCTGTAACACGGAACTTCAAACAACGGTTTGTGCAAAAATAGATTGGTATATTCCATCATTCCATCAGTGTTTTGTTTGCCATTAAATTCGTCGTGGATCGTCTTTACCTATGCATGTAGCCTTGTCACTAAAATTGTCTCGGTTGTGTTTGTAGTAAAAAGTGTTTGGCTCGGGGCGATCCAAGTATTCGTGATGATCGAACAGAAAGACTGTTTCAAAGTTACTGGAGCGAGACTGTAACGAGCAGCCACGGGTCTCTGCACTAGCTACAGTCAGCTTTGTTTACTACAGGTTTTAAATACTGCTAACCGATAGGCCGTTCTCTTCTACATTATCTTACTTTTTAGTTCTGCAACGCGCTTTTCTTTGAGGAATTCCTTTGTCTACTACCTTGGTGTGAGGGGAAGTCACGGGTAGAAGTTCCGGTTACTTTTGGCGATCATATACCTTTGTCAAATTTCAGAAGCATTGCCTGTTTTGAGTTTATATCTGATGAGCTAAGTGGACCTAGAACATCGAAAAACCTACCGTAGGTTACCGACTGGCAAAGTTACAAGCTCTGACAAGTGAGGTAAGTTCGTGCAGGCAACACTCATTCGGAGTAATTCTGGACCAGTGACGTCAAATAAATCGCTAATTCTGCTCTAACTACTGTTCAGAGTGGAGTGGGGTGGGTGGGAAGGGAGTCATGTGAGTTGCTGCTATTTCCAGCATTTATATAAACAATTGGAAAAAAACACTGGGGGCCTCCGTGGCTCAGTCGGTTAAAGCGCTAGCGCAGCGTAATGACCCAGGAGTCTCTCACCAATGCGGTCGCTGTGAGTTCAAGTCCAGCTCATCCTGGCGGCCGTACGTGAGAAGGTCTGCCAGCAACCTGCGGATGGTCGTGGGTTTCCCCCGGACTGTGCCCGGTTTCCACCCACCATAATGCTGGCCGCCGTCGTATAAGTGAAATATTCTTGAGTTCGGCGTAAAACACCAATCAAAAAAAAAAAATATATATAAACTCACAAGAGGGATTTCACCGGTTACGTGACAACGTGCTGGATAACGTGAGATAAGAAAGCATTGGGCCTTTGATCAAACCACAGTACTTGACGTGTAATCCAAGCGCTGTGCTGTCAGTTTTATGAAAACGCTGTATGGAACGTTTGATCAAAACACTGTACCGAGTGTTTGTACAAAACACTATTCGGGGCGTTGAATAAAAAGACTGCACCGAACTTTTGATCAAAACACCACACCAGCTAGATGTTTGATCAAAACACCGTACCAGATATTTGATCAGAACGCCGTACTCGATGTTTGATCAAAACACTGAACTGGACTTTTGATCAAACCTTGTAAGCGTATCTGACGTGCGGAAAATCTGCTATACTGTGGTACTGAACTCGTAATACCCACTCTATTTATAAATGTTTTATTTATAAAAGGTAAAATGATTTACTTTTCTAGAGTTCGTCATGAGTGGCTGGGGGAGATACGCAAAGCGACTGGTAAGGGTTGGATGTCGCTGTTGGATGTTACTCTTGCTCGTATTTGTCTACACAACATGGCGAGAGATAATTCCAGGTACGTTTCACTTGACAGGGGCTTATTGTTTTTTACATGCCGGTTCTTCATTAAGTTTTCAAGCTGAAAGTTGGAAACCTGTTGTTTCTGCTCGGATTATTATTTTCTCCATTTTGTTTGTATTTTTTTCCAGAAAACTGCAAACCACGGCTGTTATTCACTTATAGTGTTAACTAGCAGGTTTTGTGGGCTACACACTGGTAGATAAAACTTTTTCGCGCTGCTGACCTTCTCAGCCGCCATGTCAGAAATATATGGAAATATTTCAGAAACTTCTTCTATAGAACCGCTCATCCCATTGCCTTGAAACTTCAAACCGGCTCAAAATTATGAATATACACCGTAGGTGATTAAGTCATGTGACGAACTACGCATGAATTAGGAAACAAAGATGTAGTTTGCGATGCTGATGACGAATCTCAGATGGCGAATCCCCGCGCTTATTTTTTTTATATGATGTATAGTTTTTTTTCTCTATAAATTACAATTAAAGCCCGACAACGTGCCGAACTGTTGTCATGTTTGAACGTCACGTGACTGAACACGGCCCATGTCAGTCAGTTATATAGTTTCTTCCTTTACTTTCTTTTCATTTTACAGATTATGCACACAATAAAAAGATTATGACCTTAATCTCAAAGTTGGGAGAACTACAAACCATTGTTACTTCCCGTATCCATAACCCAAAAGCCGTAAATCGACCCGAAGAACGTGTTGGGCACACTAAGGCTGTCAAGGATGGTTCCCAGAAGATCATTTTGCTGTCCTACATGCGGGCAGGAACAACTTTCGTCGGGTCAACTTTTGAGAAAAACAAAGACGTTTTTTACGTATTTGAACCAGAGTGGGCCCTACTAACCCTAACCATGAATGAATACCAACCCTTAATGTACATCGACGGAACTATCCAGTGAGTATTTCGGTTTTTTATATATCTATTGTTGCTTATTTCCTTTTCTTTATTTGGGGTGGGGTAAGGGAGGAATTTTGACAAGTCACAAAATCTGATGTTTGATTTAAACGCTTTTTTTTAAATATGTTGCCAGCATGTTTTTAAGACAAATGCATTCCAAACTGAACTCGTGCTGTCAGTTATGAATCACATTAAATTAATAAATTCTCACCAATGCGGTCGCTGTGAGTTCTAGTCCAGCTCATGCTGGCTTCCTCTCTGGCCGTACGTGGGAAGGTCTGCCAGCAACCTGCGGATGGTCGTGGGTTTCCCCCGGGATCTGCCCGATTTCCTCCCATCATAATGCTGGCCGCCGTCGTATAAGTGAAATATTCTTGGGTACGGCGTAAAACACCAATCAAATAAAAAATAAATAAATTCATAAATTTTCGCTTGTCACATCTGGTTTTGTACTTCACAGCCATGTTTACGACATGGAGGTGGAACTGTTATCAGAACGCTGTGACTTGTGTTGGTGTGCCTTGTTTGTATCTGCCAGCGTGGCACTCCCGTGAGACAGCATTGTATTAAAGGAAGTCAGTACCCTGTGGGGTGTTTTCTCAAGGGGGAATCGTGTACAACGCATGTACCAGTTGTCAGTCGCAACTAATAATCCGCGTCAAAAATCGTAAGACCAATCTCCAAAACAACGAATAACACTGACCACCCAAAAAACTAAGGAACTATATAAAAAAAAAAATAGTATGTAGCATCGGTTAATAGATACTAATAGGATTAGTCAACAAAATAAGCAGGCCAGGTAACCAAGCTAAGACACGGTTCATTGAACCCTATGGTCAAGACCAAAAATAGAGTCGCATGAATCCACTTTTCACTTGCTTTATACAGGCTATACTTCTGTATTTATGTTCCGCTTCAACTGATTTAATAGCTAGCAGCAAACAATCAGATTAAGCTACATGGCGAAGATTAAAACAACGCCTAAGACTAATTATACTTAATCTACACTTTATTTACTGAATAAACTGAATTGAAACATTTTATGTGCAGGGGAGGGTGTTTGGGTCACTTAATGCCTCAGTGACGTTACACACATTTGTTATTTGCCAGATATCTTATTTAAATGTTGCTCTTTCTAGTAGATGATATGGAGACACTAAACCAATACATGCCAGAAGCATTTGACCCAACGGGAAAAATAAAGATACAAAACTATTTCACATCACTAGCAGTTGACATTATCACTATAGTGCATAAAATAAATAAAGTGGTCTTTAAATAGAATTTGACTCACGATGATTTATTTCTATTTTTTTTTTTCTGTTTTTTTTTTTGTTTTTTTTTTTTTGCTTTGTTTTTTTTTTAAGGCCCACGCATCAACTTTATCACTGTCGTATTTAAAAACAGTAACTTCCTCTTGGACTTTATTTTCTTCCAGAGATCCGGTTTGGATAGACGATGCAGATGAAACTGTTGAACGCCTGATGCAGAATTATTTATACTGTAACATCTCTGGTATTGACGTCACAAGTTTACAGTCGCCGTTCACACTTAAAGGACAATACACAAAACCTTTATACAACTGCGTGCGAATGAGGAGAAACAAAATGGCGGCGTGTGTGAAGAATGTCACAAAAACCTGTGCGTCAAAAAAGTTCCGATTCCTTAAAACTGTTAGACTTCGCGTTCATGCTATCGAAAAGATGCTCACCAACGATCCCAGCCTTCGAATTATTCATATGATCCGTGACCCCAGAGGCATTGCTGTCTCCAGGCAGGGCTGGGAGGAGTATTACCGAAGCAAGATGACCTTCACCTTTGGCAGGGTGTGTGCGGAGATGCTCCGCGACATTGAAAGTGTAGAAAAACTTCCACCGGAAATCTCTAAGCGAGTGCTTCCTGTTTTGTACGAAGAAGTGGCGGAAAATCCAGAAATTATGGTTAAACACCTCTATAATTTCGTACAAATGCCATATACTGACACTATTCGCAGGTATGTGAAAAGCGTAACCCATGCCGTCAGGGATAATAGGGTTGGCTTCTCAGTACATAGGGCGAGCTCTTCTAAGACCGCCTATTTGTGGAGAGCCAAAATCAACTGGAAATTGAGTGCAGAAATAGACACCATTTGTGAACGGGTTTACAAAAAAGTCGGTTATTTGCGGGCAAAATCGGAGAAAGTTCTGAGAGACTATAACATATCTTTAAGAGATCCCCACATCAGTGGATCATATCTGGATCAATTTAGACAATTTCGAATTCCACCGTAAGGGTAACAAAGCAGCTATAAGAACATTTCATTGACACATATATGACTATATGCATTAATAAAGAATAAGTGGGACAAAACATACCTTTATTATCAGAGGTGATGAAAAATCATTCCGGCAAGAACGTAACATGGACATCACGACCACCAGCAGGTTGCCGACAGATTTATTTATTTGATTTGATTGGTGTTTTACGCCGTACTCAAGAATATTTCACTGATACGACGGCGGCCAGCATTATGGTGGGAGGAAACCGGGCAAAGACCGGGGGGAACCCACGACCATCCGCTTCTGAGTCATTACGCTGCGCTAGCGCGCTAACCGACTGAGCCACGGAGGCCCCTTGCCGACAGATCTTCCCACGTACGACTACGTGCATGTTAATTTAATCTCTGTATTCGAAATGACTAGTTTACAGCGCCTTTTTATTCAAAATTTACAATATTTCAAAAATTGAAAAACATAAAATTTACACTGAAATCTTCCTACTGTTACTTGATGTTGTTGTTGCACAACATTTATATTAGCAACTTGTTTAGTGATATTGCATTTGTTCCGATGCTCAGCCCGAAAACTCCGCTCTAAAATGTCTTTTGATTGACACAGTATGGCACGGTTCGCTGGCCCGGCCTTCTAGGTTACATGTCCACAATTTGGCCAGTTGGATTTGCCTCCGCACTGTAGAACGAAGGAGCAGTGATTGGGGTAATACTGCCACACGCTGACATATTAGTTGCTGATACGCTATAGTTTCCTACACTTCTATTTTCACCCAGATAAAATATATCAGAATTTTTACCAGTTAGGACATTCTGCGTCCGTTAGTAGTCCAGTAGTCCATATCTCACCATACGGAGAGCCCTGGCCATGCTGGGTAGACGCCTAGCTTTCCCACGTAGAAAATTCCATTGAACTTTACGACTCGAACACGACTGTGTATTTCATATACGGAATTCCTAAAGTCACCCTAAAGTATAGTCGTGTCAAAGTTAGTATCGGTAAACCAACACTGAACAGTAATACAGCTTCGCAAGTAAGAGAACGGTGAAAAAAACGCATCGTTGCCCATGTTGCGATTATCCAAATATAGTACCTAGATGCTGGTAGTTTGATGTCAACTCTTTATATCTCATACGCGGGGAAAATGCGTATAAGTCACATGATGTCGGTGATGGTAAATAATTCACCTTTAAACATAACTGCCTGACCAAATTCATTCAAATTCATTTTTTTTGTCCCTCTAAAACTGTGAGCTGTCAAATTTTGCGGAAAACAGACGTTCTGACAGCACAACCCACCCTCTTTTTGTTAGCGAAAAGGAATCGTCCCAGCGTCCAACGACGGGGGCGGCAACTGTGTATAGATTGTCAATTTGAGCACATTTCGCTCGCCAATGGTTTTAGTGTTAACGTTTTTGGAGGTATGTTGGAATTCGTGATATTGCATGCTGTGACGTCATTAAAGGAATAAATTACATTTATTTTTGATCGCGTTTTAGGTGGTCTCCCCTTTGTGTTGTATTACGTCACATCTGCCGTCTGCTTTGAGAGTCGCTGTTTTGACAGTCACTACTTCCGTACCCTAACCCATTCACATATAAAAAATAAAGTCTTGAGTGATGGGATATCGGGTATAATAAAACAATTATTGCATGTTTTAGAGTTGAACATCGTGATTTGCCTATTTGTGTAATATTCACTGGCGATTCCACGGTATCCGTGTTGTGTGTCCGCTAGAGCTTACATTAGCGATCGAGCCGACTGAAATGACCACTCAGAGAACATGGTATTGTATTGACTTGTGACAGTTTGTCTGTGTCACGTGATTTAATTACACCCAAAAAAAATAATTCGTGAGTTTTAAACAGAAAGTCTGTTGTCTGAGTGATGCTAAAATGTATTCTGTTATTATAACGAAATATTTTGTCATACTGAACATAATATCCTGTTTGAATTTTTATGTGCAATAAAGAGAATACGTGTTATATTTAACAGAATAATCTGTTGCAGAATACATTCTAACATTATTCAGACAGCAGACTATTAAAATTAACAGATTAATTGTTTTAGTGTAGGTCACATGACATAATCTAGCGACACTTAACGGACTTTTCAGTACACTTTTGTACGAGTGAAAAACTCCATATAGTGTGTTCCGGCTTTAGGGTACGTACAACCCGTCTCGAATATCTCGTTTGTCTCCAGTGTATGTCGCCGAACAGGAAACGTTCACAAACCTTTATTACTCGAGTCCATGATAATGTTTGGTATACATTCGTTCCACAAGTTATTCGAGTCTAAATGAAGACAAAACCCTTGTGACGATAGCTCTCGTCTCGTCGTCTGAATTTAGGACTACACTGTAATGCGAGTCACGTCTCTCTTGGACACAGCCTTTGATTGCAGTGAAATGTTTGGCTCGGGTGATCCAAAAATTCTAAGTGGTGTTCCCAAGAGATAGACGCTACGATTTCACAAAAGTTATTGGAGCGAGGAGACGACATTGATTAACAAGAGGCTGTATAAAATAGACTCGGGTCACTGCAATGTGTTCAGCTGTGTTCAGCATAGGCTCTGCTACAAACTCCAACTTTTCAGGTCTGTCACGCACTTTTCGTTGAGGATTTCCGATGTCCTCAGGGGACAGAATTGCTCTGAGGTAAAGTCAAATGAGAAGGCATGGACAAACATTCTGGAACTATCAGCTATCATGCACCTACTTTAAAGGAGAGGAAAATTTAAATGTCAATCAAATACCATTGAAAAGAGTATGCTTTTCCTCGCAGGTGCATGCCATAAAAAATTCTAATATGTTGATAAATTATAAATAAAGTTGATAAATTATAAATATTGTCAGCTCCAAAGTCCGCTGTTGGCGACTCCATTTTTCCTAAGAACTGGTCCTGAAGTCTTCTGTGTTAGGAGGAGAATTTCCGTCGGAAACCGCCGAGGTGCAGTTCGTACATTTCCGGTAGAACTTCCCAGAAGGCAGAGAACAGCACAGTTCGTTTTCCGCTTGACCATCGAGAACCGGAATGTTGGACGTAGGTTCCGAGTTTACACGAAAAAGCCGGCAGTTTTAACGACTCTCATTGGTTGAGAGGCAGCACACCCAAAGCATAAATTACAGCGTGTTAAAGATGGAGGACGCGATGCACTCGGCGATTTATGCCATCTTTGCCGTTCTCAGGCTTTACGTGTATGGCGATGAAAAATGGGAAAATTATGCAGGAGGCACCACCAGAAAGAAAAAAATGTGTTTTTTTTTCAGCCTATAATTTCATGTTTTTAGGTTTTCTTCTTCTTTAAATTTCAGATATTTTGTCCATATCTGCCCGGTTTCCTCCCACCATAATGCTGGCCGCCGTCGTATAAGTGAAATATTCTTGAGTACGGCGTAAAACACCAATCAAATAAATAAATAAATAAATAAAATCAGGAAAAGAAGCGGTCCTAGAAGGGAGCCTTGTGGAACTCCACTTTGAATAGAATATATGTCTGAATCAACTCCGTTTAAACAAACTTCAATTTTTCTATCAGATAAATAGTTCTTAATCCCTGTCACTAATGTGTCCCCAACACCCAAATGTCTCAATTTAAACAAAAGACCCTTATCAAAAGTCTTGCTTACATCTAGGAAAACTAAGCACGTATCATTACCATTATCCAGAATTTGCATACAGAAAGAATTATTCTATATTAGAAGGTTATGGTTGACACAATATTCATACAAGTGCTTATATTCTAGTTTTTCTAGCACTTTAGAGAGAGTGGGCTGTAGAGAAACTGGTCAGTAACTTGACATATCATGTCTATCTCCCTTTTTAAAGACAGGACATAGCCTGGATAGTTTCCACGCCGATGGAAAGACCCCTGATTGAAGTGAGAAATTAAATAGTTTAGTGAGGAAAGGTACTATATTTTCCGCTGTATTTTTGAGCATGAAATTACTAATTCCATCAGTACCAGAAACTTTCCTAATATTTAGTTTGGAGAGAAACTCAGTTACTTCCCTTTCACTTGTTTGTATACAGTTAAGGCGTGCAGCAGTATAATAGGTCAGTCGAGGTAAAACTGGTATTATTGACGGAAGAGTTGAATGGCTTACAAAAAATCTACCGAACTCATAAGCCTTTTCAGTATCACTTAATACATTTTTATCATTAACGATTTTTATCATTAAGGAGGGACAGGTGGTTTCGCTTTTGAGGATTTTTGAGATTTCATTATAGACCAATAAGACTTGGCATCTAAATTAGGATTACAAAGTTTTCCCTTTCGTTTTTCACAATAAGATTTGGTTAAGTTTTGGGATGCGTCGTACCGTAGTGATGTTCCAACAAAACTCCCTGTAGGATCCTGGGGCGGTTTCATGAAACTCACTTAGCCAAGTAAGCCCTTAACTACCATGACAACGTATATTGTAGAAATATAAAGTGCACTTAGTTAAGGGTGACTTAACACTAAGTAACTTTCCTGAAGCTGACCCCTTGTATTAAATTCATTTATGCACTCTATTTCATTTTCTATGCTGGCTTGGATGATTAAATCCCTGTTTCGGCCGTGGCTTTCAGTCGAGAGGTTTGCTAGGTATCTGCCGACGGTCAGTGGTTTACTCCGGGCACTCTGGTTTCCCCCACACGTGACCCTGATACCCATGATACAAATGAAAAATTCTTCAGCACGGCGGTAAACATCAATCAATCAATGATATTTTTTATTAGAACTGGGACCGCTTGCACAAAGCGATTGTAGGCTAAGTTCATTGTAACTACTATTGCGACACTAATTAAAAAGGGTTGAACATTCTATTGTAACTACTATTGCGACACTTGTTAAAAAGCATTGAACATTCTATTGTAACTACTATTGCAACACTTGTTAAAAAGCATTGAACATCCTATTGATACTACTTTGCGACACTTGTAAAAAGCATTGAACACTCTATTGTAACTACTCTTTGGGACACTTGTTAAAAAGCATTGAACATTCTATTGTAACTACTATTGCAACACTTGTTAAAAAGCATTGAACATCCTATTGATACTACTTTGCGACACTTGTTAAAAAGCATTGAACATCCTAGTGTAACTACTATTGCAACACTTGTTAAAAAGCATTGAACATCCTATTGATACTACTTTGCGACACTTGTAAAAAGCATTGAACATTCTATTGTAACTACTATTTGGGACACTTGTTAAAAAGCATTGAGCACCCTACTGTAACTACTATTGCGACACAAGTTAAAAAAGCATTGAACATTCTATTGTAACTACTATTGCGACACTTGCTAAAAAGCAATGAACATTCCATTATGTTTGTGTCCGCTGTTTTGCACATTGGACCCGTGCGTTATTCAGATTGTCAACCTGATGGTAACAGTGGTATTAATGGGTAGCATTTTTAAACTGATGCAACATGCAGGTCCAAACTCCTCACCCCATTTTTTTGTGGAAATTTTAAACAGAACTTTTATTGCCTCCTGCTAGTGCAGGTCTCTGTTCATGCAGGTAGTGTGCTCCTTCTATACACGCTGAAAAAAAAACAACACAACCTTAATTACCCCCGTGTTTTATTTAATTATTTATTTGGTGTTTTACGCACTACTCAACAATATTTCACTTCTAAGATGGCGGCAAGCATTATGGTGGAAGGAAACAGGGCAGGGCGGACGACCATGCGCAGATTGCTAACAGACCACTCGATGTGTAATATCTTGTAACAAAGTTTGAATTTGTTTTGCTATTGTTTGTAAAGAAACGGGTTCCATATCATTGATTCTGTTTTTGTAAGTAAAACTAACTAGAATTGCGATTGAAAAAATGCGTACTAAAACAGAATATACTGAAACCCACAAACCAAGCTGGAAATCACGGCATATACATCATTAAATAACGACGGGATCTGGGAAACGGCCAATTTCACCTTATCGTATTTTGTATGCTTATGTGTATACACAGATTCTAGTGCTAAAAAACCATTAACTGGCTGAAACCAGTCCAGGTTTCGAGCCAGTTACTTCGGAGTCAGGCAGCTGTCACCAACAATACATGTCAACCGTCCGTTTTTCGCGCGTTTGCGTTGCTCTCGAAAACAGGAGCTACATGTATGCCCCTTTGATACTGGCGTAAAGAGCATAAAATGAATTACCGTGGAATTACCACTGGTACACACAACGAAATAGTTATAATTCCTCGTCAGAAAAGGAACCCGTGGTTGGGTGTAATTCACTTTTGTTTTGCTCATGACACGTAAGTTATGTCATGGATTTTTATTCCGCAGACAAACTGATCGCAATGCCCAACTTAAATATCTTGTACCTCGTGGGTCGTTTTAGCTAAACATGCACCCCTGTCACTAAAAAGGTCGTCCTAGCGTCTATATTTTGGACTAGGTTGTGTCGCGAGTGACTTCCTCTTTCACTAAATCAGTGTTGAGGTGAAATTTTTCGCTCGGGGAGATTCAAGGATTCTAACGGTGTTACCAAGTGTCTTCAGTGATTTTCAAAAGAGTCAGACAGTACTATTCTTAAAAGTTACTGAAGCGATGAAACGATATTGATTGACAAAAGGCTGTAATAAACAGGCTCAGGTCACTGCCTTGTGGTCAGGAAACTTTCTTTCTGCCATGCGCTTTTCTTTGAGGCAATGAAAGAAGCAACGAATTCCAATAAGTCTCCCTTGGAAACAGTATTGACTTGAGGTGAAGTCAAATGAGGAGACATAGGTAGAAGTGCTGGAAAATATCAGCTATCATACACCTATCTCAAAAATTTCTGGCAAAATTGCCTATTTTGTCCCGAAATCGTGAAAACCTTAGAACATCGAATAATCTACAGGAGGTTATCGGCCAGCAAAGCAACCAGCTTTCCTTGGAAGAGGACCACAACGCCGTGGATAAAGGTAAAGTTTCTACGCACAACGGTTTGTGACAAAAGCGCGTTATTTGGTGTAATTCTAGACCAGTGACGTCTAACTGATTGTAACAAACCTGTAGTGTTAGCTAATTCCGCATGGGTCATGTTGCTAGCGATTAAACGTGAACCCTAACTGAGGTTAATTGATTTTATCCGTTATTTGTGACCGTTTGACTATCACGGTGTCATCGTTGCTCTAGTTTACTATGCATATTGCCATATTTTTTATTTACGTTATTTATTTAAATTTTTCCTGCCGTTGAAGCAGGGGGAGTAATCAAACAAAGCAAGACTGGGGACGATTTCACATTTAGTTGCAAGAGGGTTCATTTTGACAAAACCGCGAAAGTATAAATGTCATTTACATTTAGCTAAAATCATTGCTAAATACTGAAAGTAGATACGGGTATGGAGAGGTTTCACTAAGCTGGGTGGGAAACAATGTACCGGGCCTTTAATCCAAGTATAGTTTCGGACGGTTGATGAGACACCCAACTGAACAATTGATGATAACACTATATATGAAGTCGTATCCCTCCACCACACTGGACGGTAGATCACAACACTGTACCGGACGATTGATCAAAACTCCATTATTTATTTAATTGGATTGGTATTTTACCCCTTACTCAAAAATATTTCTTTTATACGACGACGGCGTTCAAATCGGCAGTACTGTGCAGTTGTGCAGCCACGGTATTTACAAATGTTACATTTATAACATTTTAATCAGCTCTTTCTTTTCAGACCTCGACATGGTTGCCGTGAGGAGATATGCAAAGAGGTTAATCTTGGATGGGTCTCGCTATTGGATATTACTCTTGCTTGTATTTGTCGTCTACACAACATGGCGAGAGATGATTTCAGGTGCGTTCATTGGACGTCTAATTTACCGTCACTGGTTTTAAAACGAGACGCCTTACAGCCTTACGAGGGTTCATCGTTGCCTAAAATATGGCAAAGGTTATTTAATACCACTGAAACCTCTGTGCCCCGGGATGTAAATACTGTGTGTTTGGCACAGGATTGGCACGCCGAGACCACCAGACCATTGACTAGTGAGATTGCCTATCCGAACCAGTTCTCGCTGTTTCGGCCTGCGGCTAGGAGTTTTTCTTTAGTCCGTTCCTGATGAATGAAGGCCGGTGATTTACCTGGTGCATTCCGGTTTCGTTATCAAGCTGACGGTCGCCATATTAGTAAAAAATTCTTGAGTACGGTGTGTTAAATCCCCATCAAACAAATAAACAAATATATTTGGTGCATAATATTTATAATGAAAAAAATATTATTATTCACGTGAATAATCATTATATTCAACATTTCATAGAGTTATCACTAAATTTAAGAGACAACAGAAGGGATAGGGGATGATTTCAATAGTATTCCTTAAGTATAAAACTACCTTTCCCAGTTAGCTACCAGAACAGCATGAAAAACTGGATAACTGAGCTTTAAGATAACACCTTGGAACCTCGTTTAACCTTGGGACACCTCGCTAGTACAGACTGACCAAATTTGGCGCCTTACATGAAGGATTATTATATAACTCGGTGAGAGAAGCCCCGCATGAATGGGTATGGAGGACAAGAAAAGGATACCTGATAACCCTCTGATAAGAAAAGAATTTGAGTGCCAGCTGGGATTTAACCAACTTTGTGTGTTCTTGCTGTACCAGGCTGAGCTTTCTCCAACATTTTGTGTGTTTTTTCTGTACCAGGCTTGGATTTAACCAACACTCAGTGTGTTCTTGCTGTGTCAGGCTGAGATTTAACCAACACTTTGTGTGGTCTTATACTGCCAGCTGAGATTTAACCAACACTTAGTGTGTTCTTGCTGTTTCAGGCTGAGATTTAACCAACACTTTGTGTGGTCATAGTGCCAGCTGAGATTTAACCAGCACTTCATGTGTTTTTGCTGTGCCAGGCTGAGATTTAACCAATACTTTGTGTGGTCTTGCTGTACCAGACTGAGCATTAACCAGCACCTTTTGTGTCCTTGCTGTGTCAGGCTGAGCTTTGTCCAACATTTTTTCTGTACCAGGCTGAGATTTAACCAGTACTTAGTGTGTTTTTGCTGTGCCAGGCTGTGTTTTAACAAACACCTTGTGTGTTCTTGCTGTACGAGGCTGAGTTTTAACCAGCACCTTTTGTTCTTTTTGTTCTTGCTGTGTCAGGCTGAGCTTTCTCCAACATTCTGTGTTTTCTATTTGTTCTTGCTGTGCCAGGCTGAGTGTGTTCTTGCTGTGCCAGGCTGAGATTTAAACCAACACTATGTGTTTTTGCTGTGCCAGGCTGAGTGTGTCCTTGCTGCTCCAGGCTGAGATTTAACCAACACTAAGTGTTTTTGCTGTGCCAGGCTGAGATTTAACCAGCACTTCATGTGTTTTTACTGTGCCTAGCTGAGATTTAACCAGCACTTTATGTGTTTTTGCTATGCCTAGCTGAGATTTAACCAACACTTTATGTGGTTTTGCTATGCCTAGCTGAGATTTAACCAACACTTTATGTGGTTTTGCTGTGCCAGGTTGAGATTTAACCTACACTTTGTGTGTTTTTGTTGTGCCAGGCTGGGATTTAACCAACACTTTGTGTGGTCTGGCTATGTCGGGCCAAGATTTAACCATCATTGTTTGTTATTGCTGTGCCAGGCTAACATTTAATCAACACCTAGTGTGTTCTTTTTGTGACAGACTGGGTTTTAACCGACGATTTCTGTCCTCTGTGAGCAATTAATTGGATATACGACAAATGGTGTCAGTTACATAAGTACATCGTACACTTTCTCTTCGTTTTACAGATTATGCACACAGTGTGAAGAAGATGACGTTTATTGCGAATGTAAAAAAGGCGGGAGCCCTGGATACTTCGGACATTCGTGCACCCCAGAGTATAAGTCAGCACGAGGAAAACTTTGGGCGCCCTAAGATCGCGCAGGATTATTCCCATAAAGCTATTTTGTTGTCGTACATGCGCGCAGGAACAACTTTTGCAGGGTCAGCTTTTGAGAGAAACAAACACATTTTTTACGTATTTGAACCGGAGTGGGCCTTAATATTCAAGACTATGAATGAATATCAGCCCTTAAAGTACATAGACGGAACTATCCAGTGAGTATCACATTTTTTCATATCTCATTTGTTGGTTATGTATTTTTCAGTAATTGGAAAGGGGGTGAGTTTGACACATTTGAGCCAAAATGACATGTTTGATTTCAGAACTGATTTTAAATAAATTATTTATTTTTATGACAATACATTCCATATAGAGCTTCTTGGAATGTAAACTATGTCACTCATTGCATCTCAAAGTCAATTCTGCCTTTGTACTTCACAACCCGGCCCACGACATTGGCGTTTCTTCGCTTTGAAGGGTGCTGTATCGGAGATGGAACCGGTGTCAGAACTGTGACTTGTGATGGGGCGTCATGTTGGGTATCTCAGCATGGCATTCCAGTAAGGCAGCACTGTAAGAGAGTTCCACCATATTGCTGGCCGCCGTTCTATAAGTGAAACACCAATGAAATAAAAGTAAACAAATGTAAGAGAGTCGGTAATCGAGGTGACCTGCTAGAATGTGAATCTAGGCGCCAAAACAACGTTCAACACAAACTACCAAAAAAACTAAAGAACATTTATCTAAACGGACAAAATTAGGACGGATTAGGATTCGTTGTATAAAGAGAAGTAGTGAACAAATCAAACAAACCAACGAGCCAATCCTATCCCTTTGTAATACGCTGTGTTTGTATAGTAGATCTCTGAGGGGGGCCTCCGTGGCTCAGTTGGTTCTCGCTCATACGTGAGAAGGTCTTCCAGCAACCTGCGGATGGTCGTGGGTTTCCCCCGGGCTCTGCCCGCTTTCCACCCACCATAATGCTGGCCGCCGTCGTATAAGTGAAATATTCTTGAGTACGGCGTAAAACTCCAATCAAATAAATATAGTAGATCTCTTTGACTTGAATTGTTAGGACAGTCAAGGTCCACTGACCACTTTTGTTAAGACGAAGACGGTTAAGATGGTTAAGACGGTTGTACGAATCCTTTTCTCTCTTATTCAACACAGGTTATACTTTTGTATTTGTATACCTCTTCAGGAGGTGTAATAGCTTGATGCTGGCATTGTACTTAAAGTAAAAGAAAGGGGAAAAATGAGATAAACCTCTTCACAAAAAAGCAATGCGAACAATATCCACCAATAATTTTACTTGATAGGTATGTTTTTTAACTGAATAAATTGAACTGAAACATTCTATGGTAGGATTTTGGCACAACTTAAGGTCTCAATGAACACATTTGTTCATTCCCAAACAACGTATTAAATGTTGGGATTGGTCTTTCTTGTGCATGCCGAGGACGCATTAAAATAATTTATTTATTTATTTGATTGGTGTTTTACGTCATACTTAAGAATATTTCACTTATTTGACGGCAGCCAGAATTATGGTGGGAGGAAACCGGGCAGAGCCCGGCGGAAACCCACTACCATCCGCAGGTTGCTGCCAGACCTTCCCACTTAAGGCCGGAGAGGAACGCTGGACTTGCATTGGTGACCGCATTGGTGAGAGACTCCTGGGTCATTACGGTGCGCTAGCGTGCTAACCAACTGAGCTACGGAGGCACCCAGTAAACTAATAACTGGCACAGTAATTCGATCCAAAGGTATTAGTAAAGCTACAAACACCTCCAGTTGATATCATTTGCATTTAAGGCTATCATTATCCTCCATAAAAACCACCATATATTTTCAACATCTAACTACATTTAAACGTAATTGAAGAAAGTTTGTTTTGAATATAATTTTTTTTCCAATTACGATCATGACTTTGTTTTTTGGGTTTTTTCTTATTTTCTGTTACGTTAAAGGTTTGGTGACATACTCAGGGCATATTACCTTGTCACTATTGTACCTATGTTAAAGGACTTACCCAAGGGTTTGTTTTTTTTTTCTTGCAGAGATCCGATTTGGAAAGAGGATGAAGATGAAAATATTGAACGCCTGATTCAGAATTATTTATACTGTAACATCTCTGGTATTGACGTCACAAGTTTACTGCAGAGGTTCATGCTGGAAGGACAATACACAAAACCGTTATACAACTGCGTGCGGAGCCAGAGGAACAAAATGGCGACGTGTGTGAAGCATGCTACAGAAATCTGTACTTCCAAGAAGTTCCGATTCCTTAAAACAGTGAGACTGCGCGTGCATGCTATCGAAAAGCTGCTCACCAACGACCCCAACCTTCGGATTATCCATATGATCCGTGACCCCAGAGGCATTGCCGTCTCCAGACAGGGCTGGGGGGAGCTTTACCAAGCGAAGATGACCTTCACCATTGGCAGGGTGTGTGCGGAGATGCTCCGCGACATTGAAAGCGTAGAAAAACTTCCACCGGAAGTCGCTAAGCGAGTGTTTCCGGTTTTGTACGAAGAAGTGGCGGAAAATCCAAAAAGTATGGTTAAATACATGTATGACTTCGTACAAATGCCATATACTGACTACGTTCGTGAGTATGTGGAAAACGTCACTCATGCCGCCAAGGATAATACAGAGGGATTCTCCACACAGAGGGCAAACTCTGCCAAGACTGCCTATTCGTGGAGATCGAAAATCGGATGGATTTTAAGTACAGAAATAGACGCTATTTGTGAACGGGTTTACAAAAAAGTCGGTTATTTACGGGCAAATTCGGAGAATGTTCTGAGAGACTACAACATATCTTTAAGAAATCGCCACATCAGTGGACCATATCTGGATAAATTTAGAAAATTTCAAATTCCACCAGCAGATGTCAGTGGAAAGCAGTTATAAGACGGGCCGACAGATTGACGTACACACCGACCGACTAATCCACAAGACAGCAAGACAGACCGACAGAAGGACCGACAGACTGGCGTACAGCCCGACCGACCATTCGTTAAGACAGACGGACAAAAGGACAGGCAGACAGTCAGACCGACAGACTGACGTACCGACCAATCGACAGGACAGACGGACAGAAGGATAGACAGACAGCCTGATGTACAGACCGTCCGACCAATCGACAAGACAGATGGGCAGACGGGCTGACGGACGGACCGACAGACTGACGTAATGACCAACCGACCAATCGTCAAGACACGCGGACAGGTGGACTGACGGACGGACGGAACGATAGACTGACGTGCAAATCGAACGACCAATCGACAAGACAGACCTACAGAAGGATTGTAGCGATACTTGTAAAAGCTTCATGTAGCTTATATCAGATTTTTGTGAGAATTAGTGCTGATTGCCTGGGTTAAAATGCATCTGGCTATCTGTCCATGAATTTGGATTGTTATGAATGTTGATCAAAATAAATTAATTTGTATCATTTTTCATTTCTCGCTATATCTTGCCATGTAATTAAAAATAGATAATATGTAAACCGCTAAATTGAAAATGATTGAGCATTTCTGTCCATCGTCCAGGCAGTAAACTTTATAAGCAGGCGTCAACTTGTTTGTACTAGCGGACGAGTCCGTCTGATTTAACAAGTGTGAACGCGGGTTCGAACCCAACCCCTGTTCCTTCTTCTGGCATTTTGATATATCAAATTTTCTGGGTACATGCTTCTCCAGTTCCTCCAGGCACGGAAGCGACCACCGTCATATAAGTGTAAAATTCCCTTGAGTACTAAACAACATTTTGGTGGCAAGAAACCGGGCTATCTGCAAACTCACGACCTATTCGCAGGTTGGTACGGCCAGTGTATACCCGTATATTTATGTCCTACCAGTTACATCCTGTAAATAAATACGGTTATTGTGTCCGTAGAGTGCGACATCAAGGATATTGTAGCTCGACATACACATATAACTTCGCTCTACAAAAAGATATCCAAAACTAAAAAATCACCTTTATGCTTACTGCCAAACTTCACTTTTACAAAACACTGTTAAGACTATAGGCCTACCGGAGGTTTTGCCCAAACAAAAAACAAGCAACTTAAATTAAATCTAACTTTTTCTTTTATTTTACAATAGTCCATATAATCAGCTTTTACAAAATAACAGCCTCGTGTGTGCACATGTACATAATCGGTAGTAAAAATTATAAAGCAGATCTCAACTTTTTTCGAGCTTCCCTTTCGAGTTCCTCTCCAGTGCAGTCGTTACATAAATATAACATTAGCTGAAATCTGTTTAATTCCGTTGATCACGTATCAATACGCTGGTTATAGAATTCTGCGTCAATTCTTACGATCTTGCATAATACAGATATCGCAGTTTAAAGTAAGCAAAATCGTGCACATTGAAAAACACGAAAGCGCCGCCATGTTATCAATTTTAAGCAATCAAGCGCCGCAAAATGTCTGTAGTCCGAGAATGCAGCAGTTTCGGCTTACGTCACTCCAACCCTGTTTTGCCCGTGGGGTACGAGGGGCGCGACATCGTGTATCCGGTTCCTCTAACATGGCGTATCTTATCGCTTCGAAAGCATTCCAGATTAAAAGTGGATTTATAGAATTACACAGCATGACACAACAAAACTGCTGTGGTCGTTTAGGTATGTTTCCAATAATTTTCCAAAATAACAAAGGTTAAATTACTTGTTGTCTATTTTAAGCAGAAAAGACTGATCTAACTATGTAGGCCTATATATAAATATTTACTTCCCTAGCAACCGCTTCGGTGGTCTAATGGTTGGAGCGTCGTACTAGCCGGGAGACCCCACGATCAAACCCAGATCGGGTCGTATCAATGATTTTAAAAATGGTACTAGAGCAAGGAAACATGACTGGTTAACCTGGTGTCAGTATAATGTGACTGGGTGGGGTTTCACGTCTGGTGTCACCGCGAAGATACATGTACTTCAACGACGCTAGGCCAATATAAGAAAAGGAGTCTTTTCGGGGATACTAACAGCGCCTACCCAGAATTTTGTTACCCTTTATTTACCGAGGCGCATTCTGAAAAAAAAGCATATGTAAGCGCCATTTGCGTTTGGTATCTGCTTCAAGAGGCTTTCTGGAGCTGCCATACTTATACTTATAGCCGAGTATGTTGTATAACTTACCATTAAGCATTAAATAGTTTGTTACGCTTTCTGTGAGTAACCCGAACGATAACAATGTCGTCAAATCTGTGATGGGAGGTCACTCTTAAAGGATCTCGGCCATGTTAGTGAACAGAGTGGTGTCCCCGTAAACGAAACGATGCGTCGTTTATAACGCCGCGTATAATCCAATTCTAAAGGTTAAGGTATGCACTAAATGTGTCCACCCCCCTCTTTTTTCAGCTTTCTTCTTGGCGCGTAGAAAGCGGTGTTCTTAGGTCAGATCGGTAGGTCTGGTATGTAAATAGACCTACATGTTACTGATGTATATAGCTTAGGGTAATGACGTCAAGAGTGATACCTGTCAAACTCTAATTGGGGGAAATGGTTGGCGCTATGCTGGTCTAGCGTTCCCAATAAGTTATTAGATGACGTCATTTCCAAAATATGGCGCAAAAGCACACACACACAAAAATCATTTGATTTGGCATAACTTCATTTCTCTTAAATCCATTATCTTCGTTTAGAACTTTTTTTTTGAAAGAATGTCAAAAGTAGTTTTATGGGTGGAGGATATGTGAAAGCGCGGGTAAACAGCCGAGCTTTGGTATATTACTAATGAGCTTGTGTGTGAACTCACATATGACATGTACACCTAATGTTGGATTACAAGTGCTCCTTAAAGGAGAAGAAAATGTAAATATTGAACAAATACCATTGAAAAGAGTATGCATTTCCTCGCAGGTGCATGCCACAAAAAAATTTTCAGTATGTACCTCAAGTCGATAAATTGTAAATAAAGTCAGAGCTCAAAATCCGCTGTGGGCAACTCCATTTTGCCCACAGCGGATTTAGAATTAGTCCTGAAGTCTTATGTGTTAGGAGGAGAATTTCCGTCGGAAACCTGCCGAAGTGCAGTTCGTACATTTCTGGTAGCACTCTTCTTCCCAGAAGGTAGCGAACAGTACAGTTCGTTTTCCGCTTGACATTTTAGAATGTTGGACGTAGGTTCCGAGTTTACACGAACACTCCGGTAGTTTTAACGAAATTCATTGGCTGAGAGGCAATACACCCTTAAACATAAATAACAGGGTGTTAAAGATGGAGGACGCGATGCACTCGGCGATTTATGCCAGCTTTGCCGTTTTCAGGCTTTACGTGTATGGCGAGGAAAAATCGCAAAAATATGCAGCAGGCACCACCAGATAGAAAAAATGTACTTTTTTCAGCCTGTCGTGTCATCTTTTTGCATTTTCTTCTCCTTTGACGGATGATTGACTCCGCAAAGGGCCACATAAGCGCCGTCAAACGCTTGTAATATGAAGGCTACAAGGCTTCAAGGTTTTTGACTTAATAATAGGCGTCACGCTAAGCAGCATTCAAACTTGGGCAAAACTACGAATAATAACAAGAAGAAAAAGATCACCCCTAAAAATTCTTTTATTTCTGAGGTTGCTCAGTCAGGGTGTAATGTAATCAAAACTATGGAGACAACATAGTCTTATGTCGTCAGTCAGATTCTCCGCTGATGCTCAGCTCCTTCACCACATCTGTATCATTGTATCAACACATCCACCAGATTACCACATCTGTTACCACTGCATCCACCAATGTAACACTACATCATCACAACATCTAAACTTAACTCAACAACTTCTATCTGGTAAAAAGGCTAAACAAAATCATAGCAACAAAGCTTGGTCCCTAAGCCAACAGGGATGTCTTACATATTCAAACTTTTAACAAGTAAAAAGGAAGAGGTGGGCGTCATCACGTGGACTATACATCAGATACAGAATCAACGCTGATGGACTGACAGTGTAGACAGTGTTTCTTGGGTTAAACCCTACAGCTAATGGTCATGCTTGAATAAATTTGCCATACAATAACTTCAGCTCGGGCTAGGTGTGGTGTAACCTGGACATGCCTTGCTTTCACATCGGCCAATCAGAATCGATTCTGTATCTCTTTAATGTAACGTACTTCGATATTGTTTTATTGGAAATATTTAAATTCTAAGGTAGGCTTCGTGGATCATAACTCCATAACTACGATCTTACGCTTGTACGCTTTCTACCTCCTCTATTTTAATACAACTTTCTTGTGAAGTGTAGTCCTGTCATGTAAGTATACTCATGCATATAAATGAGATATTCGGACGTTAAATGAGCAATTTACGGCATAAGAAGAGGCTTGGTATGTCTTATGTAACGATGATTTATTTATTTTTGGATGGGTGTTTTAAACGTACTGACGAATACTTCACTTATACGTCGACGGCCAGCATTATGGTGGAGGGAAACCAAGCAAAGCCCGGGAGAAACCCACGACCATCCGCATGATGCTGACAAACCTTACCACACACGGCCGGAGAGGAAGTCAGCATGAGCTGCACTTGAACTCATACTTTATGCGTTGCTGAGAGGATTCTGGGTCATTGTGCCGCGCTGGCACGCTATCCACCTCGGCCCGCATGTTGAACAATGATCCACGAACCCCCATTTCAGAAACACTGCAACCTAATGTATATTTAGGCATTGAACTGACGACCTTGAATTGTTTGGTGGTTTACTCCGTTAAATACGAGCACATAATGGTTCTGCTTCCGGTTAATGAGGAAAAAAGTAAAAAATCATACATACAAAAAAAAAAAAAAAAAAACGATGACAGGCTTACACATCCAAGGTTCGTCCATGTAGAAGTATAGTGAAGACTGCAGAACAGGTAACCGTCTTTTTTATATAAATTTCAAGAGCGGCGACTACCACTCTCAACTTTTCTTCTGCTCAAAAGGCCACGACTGGGTAACAACAAATGTGGCATTAAACATGATATTCGATTCTAAAAGCGAAATAATAACATTAGTTTCGATCACCTTACTCCGGAGGTTCGGTTTTGAGGCTGTTTTGGACTTAAATCAAAATAATGTTCAAACTCCTATGCTGAACATTAACATCTTATTGTAGTACAAGTGTACTTACAGTCTCAACCGTTTAACACAAGCAAGAAAACGCCTCTTGGCTAACAAGTAGAAAAATGCTTCCAGACGAAAAAAAAAAACCGCAAGGTTTTTTTTTTTATATATAGTGTATGATACCGACATGTGAAAATGTGCAAAAACTTCACTTATAACACTGTAGTGCAAATCCCTGCAGCACAAATTAACCTATTAGCTTTAACAAGAAGTCTGTTGTGTGAGAGATGCTAGAATGTATTCTGTTATTATAACATAATACTGTGTCATATTCAACAGAATACCCTGTTAGTCTAAAAGAATCTTTATGTTGAATTCATAGAATGTGAGTTCTATATTTAACGATTATCTGCTGCAGTAGCAGTATACATTCCAGCATTACTCACACAACAAACTTTCTGTTAAATTTAACATTATGTTTTGATAATATGGAGCGGATCACTGCCTCACCACCAGTTCCAAGAAGTTACACCATACGGCACTAAACACACATGTACATACTCCCAGCAACAATGTCATGATCGAGAACGCTACCACGCTAATCCTAGGTATACATTAGAATCCGGATGTCCGAAAATATCCTCCCTCCATCCCCTAACATTCCCCCCCCCCCCCCGCCAACCAAATCCATTATTGCACTAAGTACCTAAACGGGAGTAATTGTGAAAATAATTTACCCGATAGTAATTAAGCACGCACAAGATGTATGGTAAGTTTAATGGAAATAGGTTCAGTGCTTTAGGAAGAGTTGTATGGACAAATTCAAATGGAAAAGGTTTATTAATTATGCAAAGTCCTAAAAACTGTCACTGAACTAAAAATGATAGACAAGATGTGAGGTAAGTTTCATCAAAATCGGCGCAGTAGTTTGGAAGGAGATGCACGGACAAACTCGCCTACAATCAGGCAGACGGACAGACTGGGCGATTCCTGTATTAGTACCCCCTCCCCCACCCCCAAACCCCCTTTAACTTCACGGAGGGGAGGTATAAATTCAGTTCAGGTTATGCAAGAATACCGCTTCCCAAAGAGAATTTTTCTTCTAATTGGATTCTTATTAGACCGTTGGTACACACAAGAAATTGATCTGTTAAAGTTAACAGAGAGTCTGAGTGATGCAAAATGTGTTCTGTTAAAATACAGCAATACGGTGTCACATTCAACATAATATTCTGTTAGTCTAACAGAATATTTATGTTGAATTAACAGAATATATGTGTCATATTTAATAGATTAATCTGATGCTATAACAGAATACATTCTAGCATCACTCAGATAACAGACTTTGTGTTAAATTTAACACATTGGCGATTTGAGTGTAGCATCTATCAATACAAAATGAAAAACGTTACATGATGAGGCATGAGAACTCACCCATTAATCCAAATGTAATACCTCATCTCACAACTCTGAAGAGATCTACATCGAACTTTTTAACCATAAAAGGTCAATCTGCAAAGTAGCCAATACCTTACGGTTTAACGCGCGATCGTTTTCAGCTTAGCTCATGGATAAAGAAGGAGTAGTGCCAAGCCGTAGTTACAAACATGTAACTTTGATTCGAGTGGGCGCCATGCAGCCACGATGGTTTCAACGTGATCAAGTTCAGTTGTGCAGAAGAGATGTATGATGGTCTCGTACCTTGACTAAAACGCATTCTTTCATGGTAGCTGTGTCATTCGAAACAACTATTTCCACGTGGGCCAAACTGTAGGGTATTGCCTCTAAAATTGTTATCCACCGAGCAGTGCATGGTGTCTGCTTACAGTTGTCTTTACACTGTTTAACGCTGACACGAGCAAAAGAATTTCTGTCATCAGTCTGGTTTTAACTTGTCACCCGTGAACATCTAACTCTTAAGTGCCAATTTCCTGTAAATATCCGATGGCACGGGTTCTAAATCAATGACTGATGATAAAACTAGGAAGCGTGGTCTCATTGGGGCAGAAAGAATCACGGATTTCAGTGCAGTACAATCGTAATTACAATCGTCACAACACACCAACAGCGTGCAGTCGTGTTGGATGACCTTCACCTGAGTCTAGTTGGGGTACAATTCGAAATTTACATTCAAAACTTGACAGTCAAATTCCAAAAGTACAATTAACACTTATTACCAGACAGATTCGAGTCCACGAATCAGTTCTATTACTTTAAAGATATTTTCGCATTTTTCTTTTTCGTGGGGTTTGGCATTTCAAAAATGCACCTCACCATGACTGCCTCGTCTGGCGAGTCTACAGCCACCATGTACACGTGCACGTATGAATAAAGGTTGAATCCTCCTGCCCTGCACACATGTGCACATGTATAAATAAAGGTTAAATCCTCCTGCCCTCCAAATATGTGCACGTACGATAAAAGGTTAAATCCTCAAACCCTCCAAACACGTACACGTATGAATAAAGGTTAAATCCTTCTGCCCTTCAAACACGTGCACACGTATGAATTCCTACATTATAGGACCATCATTTTCATATAGTTAAAGATGTACAGTATAGACAGTAAAACCAGAGCCGCCACGACAGTGTGATAACTGGCAAATGGTCACACGTAACCGGTGAAATACGGCCTCTTGTCAGTTTACCTCGGTCAGGGTTTCATTCTGACTGTTCATGTAAATGCATAAATGGTAGCACTTTACATACCCCAATTCACACACTGATATTTATCCAGCCACGTAATCTAAATGCCATATACGTAAAGAACAATTCAGTATTGTTACAGTGTGCAGGGAAATCTGCCATAGACGAAAACCGGCAAACCTTAGGTGGAGGCGATGGTAATTCTTCTGCTATTTAATCTTAATACAATGTCCACGATGTTATTTAAAGTACTTAAAAGTGTACAATACGATAAGGGTGTTTTCAGTGAAACGGCATCAACCTCTGTAATTATTTACACATAATTAAGAGTTCCTTCCTTGGTCATTATACGGGTTTTACATTTTCCCCACCGTATAGCACTCTCGTGAATGGCTAATACATTCGAGGTAAATTCAAAAAGTATGGTAGTTAAACAAGTCTGAGGCAATAACCCTTTTGCATAACTATATCATCAACTGTGTGGACTGTGCATTGCGGGATATGAACAGGGATATGATTACATACTCCTTACAGCGAATGCGCCGCTAGCAAACTGTACAGAAATCTTGAACTAGGCCGAGGCCACTGGGGTGACGGTGGTGATGTTCAAAAACACAAAACCTTTTGTTTCTAGTAATCCTTTACACACATGCATTCGCCTTATCTGCATACGCACAGCATAATTCTAATCGACACCTGAAAATGCTTTATTGTAGAGTGCTGACTAAATAGTTCTGACCGGGAACACCAGTTGTGACGCTTAGCCTAGGAAAATCCTACATCTACATGTACGCCTGTCGCACAAGCTCCACAGGTCAAGCTTGTACAGCGGTGGCAGTGATGTAAAGCCAGCGTAAGGAGCGGCACATGCGTTGTGAGGAGTATGACAAATACATGCAAGGCACCCGACCGGCTGACCCACTTTTGGGCTGGATGTAACAAAGCTGCAATATTCCATACATGTATATCTCATTTATTTAGGTTTATATATCCAGAATTTTTTTGTAGTCCTTATTTGATGTTTTTGGACAAAATATAAAAAAAATTGACAAAGTGGTGGCGACAGACATCACCATAATCATTCCATACAACAAAATTATAAAAATATATTGGTTAGAGCTTAAGAGAAAAGCAATGTCAGAATGCAAAAAAAAAAGAAATAATAATAATAATAAAAAATTGAAAAAAAAATAACTGAATTAATTCCAACATGTAAACTTTTATTTCATATCATCTGCACAAGGCATTCAACTATAAGTGACAGTAAGACTTTGAAACTATGATTATTTATTTGAATGTTCTTTAATTACAAAATGTAATAATAAAGAACCTGGTGCAGTGTTGTGTGCTCTCTTCAAGGTTGCAGAAAACCCAGCACTCAGTCAGAAAAGTGATTTACTGGAGAAAGAGTACTCTTTGCTCTTCATGCGTAAACTTACTCAACTGTTGTCATCAACTGTTACTATCCCACTTCTTATTCCAAAATGCCTAGTGCACACAGCTGATGATTTTATTATGCAACCTACCTACATACATAAATGTGTCCTGGTTAAACAGTGAGGCGCCTTAAGACAATCAGAGTTCGTCTCTCTAATGTAAAGTTCAGTTCTGTTTTGATTATCCTTTCTCTTTGGTTGCCCACATGATTGGTGTACACATGTAAATGTAGATGGAAGTTAATTCCAGGAAGCCCAAGAAATATTTTCTTAACAGTCTTTGGATTATATATTTCAACATGGCCAAAACGAGCAAAGTTAATAATTCTATGTATGGTTCTGAATATATTGAAGGCCTTTTTACATTTATACCATTCCAGGTAAAAATCATTAATAATCATGATAAGAGCATCTTGTCTATAAAGGTAAATGTAGGTCCTAGCTAGACGCATTTATACCATAAATGACATCAAATTTCACACAAAATTAGTACATTTTCAAAGGCAATAATACCATGAAATTTTACTTGTGGTACTGAAGCAGTAAACACTCTACTGTCCAAATGAAAATGAAAACACCTTTCAAAGATGAATTTTTTTAGGAACAGGCGAAAAATGTGCGAATGTTTGGTCATTTATCGTATCTATGATTTTGTGTATGTACGTGTAAGTATCACTGGCTAAGCACTGTTAATCTGATTACCTTTCATTAATCTGGCTCCCATAAGTGACTTCCACGGACCATTTTAAGAGGACAAATCTTAAGGATTTCATAGCCATTACCTTGCATGACTAGATCAAATCCAGCAAATATTACACATACATCAACCTGATATTTTACACAGCATTACATAAGAACATTCGTTTTATTCTTCAATTCTGCCTCTAAGAAAACAGCAAGGCATCTGATTGGTATGTGATGATGTCATCGCTTCTAATTTCAACCAATCATGATGGGTTAATTATGTCAATGTGTTGGATTGTTGATGGGGTTGGAATTTCCAGATATTGATTTTAATAAGAAAGATAAGATCATGTAAAATATTATATATCTGCATCAAATTACAATATACTACTTGCACATTTACATAAATGTATGTGCTCCTGTACGTGTTGTCTACGATATCTTAAAGTTTAAATCATCAGATCAAAATTCCATTTTCATCAATAATCAATATTTGATCAATATTTCAGCATGACACCCATGTGGGAAATTTAGAGAGAAACAAGAGGTACTAATTTAAAGTTGTTTTTCAAACAGCAAAACTTGAAGAAAAAAAAATAGATCTTGAATATACAAACAAGTGCATATAAATGTGCTGACCAAGTGTTCCATATTCATGAAAAAAATGATTTTGTGCTGAAAACATGGGGATTTGAAAAAACATGATCAACTCTACACCTCACAAAATAGTCAATTTGTAATCTCTCCACAAAATAAATTATCTGACAATCATAGAAATATTGCATTGGTAATATGATACAATAAAATGTGCACTTGATACATGTAACCATATATACATGGACATGTAGGTAATGATGGTGTGAGATGACCTTCAAGTGTCAAGGTCAATGTCATGGCTATGCAAATGTCCACGCAACCATCCATGGGCTTAAAATGTTTTATGTCGGTCTTCTGGCACTGTTACATGTGTGCCATTTGGCTGGTTCACCAAAATGCTGAAAGCATCTTGAAGTTACTAACCAAACTGCTACATGCTCTTTCTCTGCACTGTATCTTGTCAACAGGTCATCGCTTTCCCCTGCTCGCTTTGAAGAACTCCTGCCGCGGACAGCTGCCATTTGGCATTCACAGCTTCACACCATCATGGAATTCCTGACACAACAAGCTAACCAGCACTGCTGACTTAAAACCAGGCCTCTTCAAGCTGATGGCTTCAACTGCCTTGACCCATGTGGAGGTCAATGTCAAGGTCATCCACAACTGACCTACTGCTCACTCATCAGGTGTCCTTGACCTCGTTTTCACCCCTGATAAGTTCTAGGAGTAAACTGCATGAAGGGAGATCCCCTGTGATCTGTCTAGACGACAAATACTCTTTACCCACGAGGCTACAGCGTGAAATTTCTGGTAGTCGTAAGAGCATTTCTCCGAACTTGTTAGGGTGTTTTGGGTAGTGACTAGCCGTGTAGACGTGAAGGGCATCGCAGATCTTGTCTTGCTGATCCCGAATCTTGTCTGGATCCTTCAGGCCCTTCACATCTTCAAAACATCATGATAAAACAATAGGTCATGAATAAACAATAGGTCATGAATAAACAACATGTCATGAATAAACAATATACCGTAAACGATGACAATATACGGCATAGTATGTCCTAACTGTACATTTCTGTCCGCTGATGCAGTCTTGATCCAAGAGGACCGTGGATTAGGGAATCAATCAAGAGAAAGAATGGTTGATCATGATTAATATACAGCCGATATAACGATCAGTAGAGTTTGAGATCGACCATCATGATGAATTAACAGAAAAAGTAATTAATGCCGCTTAATAAATACTAAGCGGTTAATAAAACTTCACTGCACGGCTCAAAATGAAATTTTGAGATTTATTTATTGATCTGAATGGAGTTTTATGTCGTACTCTAGAATATTTAACTTACACGACGGCAGCCAGCATAAAGGTGGCAAGAAAGCAAGCAGAGCCCTGGGCTGCTGACAGACAATTTGTAAGAAAGACTTGGAATATTATACTGCATTCTTATGAGGTCAATACAGGTATTCATAGATCAGAATGAGAAATACTGACCAGACAACAAAGCCTTAACGGTTTTACCCAAATTTCTGACAACTGCCCATCACTGAACAAAAGCCCTTTCCCTTTTTTATTTTTAACTTTCATACAACATTGGAAATTTGACGGTGCTCCTGTTTTGAATAGGATAGGGTTTCCATACCCATGGATTGTTCGAGTTTCATCAGACCCTGTTATCATCTATGTAAATGGATTTATATCAGCAAGTACCGATGTATGATAAACTTCACTTATACACAAAATTGAAAGTTTCACTGATAAATACAATGACAGTTTTATAAGTGGAAGAAAGCAGACAAACTTTAAAATGGCAATCTTTCCCAAATGTGTGTACACACCGTTCTGGTTAAAGATGAACAGTTTTCAACGGTTATTACCCTGCAAGAATGGACATACGTGTTTACTGTCACCAAGACTACAAACAGTAAGAGAATGTAAAAATTTCCTTGTCCATGGCTTGAACTTGCAACTCCTGTGTTCCAGCCACTGAATAAATTTGTTTGATTTGTTTGATTGGTGTTTTACGCCGTACTCGAGAATATTTCACTCATACGACGGCGGCCAGCATTATGGTAGGTGGAAACCGGGCAGAGCCCGGGGGAAACCCACGACCATCCACAGGTTGCTGCCAGACCTTCCCACATACATACGGCCGGAGAGGAAGCCAGCATGAGCTGGACTTGAACTCACAGCGACCGCATTGGTGAGACGCTCCTGGGTCAATACGCTGCACTAGCGCGCTAACCAACTGAGCTACGGAGGCACCCTGAACAAATTAAACAAGTATAAATAATAATTAGCTCACCTGGACTTATAAGGATGAGAACCTTTAACGTTACGAACTCGTAATTATCTACATGAAGCCGTCGTAATTGCGCCGTCAAAGACATCATACGCTCAAAGATGTCCTCAATGTCCATGGCAATGGCCTTCTCTCGGTCTATGGATTTGCCGAACGCCAGCCGTAATTCATTAGAGGATTGTATAGATGGCCAGCAGACTCCCAAAACGAGGAGATCTGACCAGCAGTGCTGGAGTAACAAGATCTGGTCATCAGTCTGACAAAAGAACAATTCAAGTACACTTTACTGGAAATTTCAGATTCCACAAGCACTTTTTTAAATGTAAAATGTATATTTAAACATTCCTAAAAAAACAAAACAAACTTAACTTCTTCAACATGAAAAGAGTGAATCATTCAATGTCTGCATGTAGTAGCTAGTCTATAGCAAAAATTAGATTTTATAGCAAAAATTAGATTTTCTTTGTCCAAGCCAACTGGATCAAGGTTTAGGTTAGAATGTACTTTATTTTCTAAGGTGTAAATGTTATTTAAATTGACAATAGGAATGCACTTGTAACTATAAATATTGTGACATACAAGTGCAGTAGCTTTAAAAACATTTTATATTTAATCAAATTTAGATTTAATATGGAAACAATCAAGAAAATACCCTACCCTACTTTTAATTACTGATGAATTACATTAGCAACCACATGTTCTCTTGAAATCAGTTGCTTTCCGTTCCTCACAGTTTAAACAAAGTAGCCTGGAATCGGAAAATTGGAGCAAAAACCCCATGCGCTATGCCTATCTTGGTCCTCAGATGGTATCATTTCTCATTTCACTGATAAAATACATGTCAAATATATGCTCTTGTGTAACAGGTCTTCAAGCTATAACTGCACAGAGTAGAGACAAAATATTGTGTGACTCACAGCAATGGCACTGAACTGTGGCAGGTTCCTGGCCCAGCGCACCAGCTTGTAGAGGCGGAGCTCTGTCAGCTGCATCAGTGACGTGTACATGTCATCCTCACTGATCTTCTCCTGGCCCATTTCTTGTGACAAATCCTCATCGCTTAGGAACGACTCAAGGTTCATGATGTCCGTCAACACTTGAGGCACATATGGTTTTATCAGGTTGGGATTTTCCCCTGTGGAATCGGCCTTGCTTGGACGGTTCAAAATGGCCACAAGCTGGCTGGAGGACGTGCCCCCGAGCCTGCTGTCCACACCCTCTGCCCCTCCTGGAATGCCCGTCTTACCTGCGTCTTCCTCCCTGTAATTGTAGCGCGTAGCCGTTTGTCCCGAGCTGCCGGTGTGTGTGCCTGACGTGGGTTTGGACTTGCCGTGAGGTGAACACCCGTCGTAGTAGCTCCTCCCACCTCGCGTTCTGTCGGAACGTATCGCTGTAAGCATGTCACAGATAACCGACGTCAAAATTCTGTGTTTACAAGCTCGCAGTAAGAGAATTTGGAAAACAAATACTGAAGTAACCATCGATCAATAATTAACAAAATCAACAAATTAGGTCTGACTTGACGCAGAGAAGAAAAACAAAACATCACACTTTCAAGGGTCACATTCAGGCAATACCCTGTAATGGGTGCCTAAATTTGAGTCGAACGCCAAAAATCCCCGCTGAAAACATAGTAATAAGAAAATTCCTAACTGACCTTCCAGCTTCATTCCGTTCACAAGGCACTTCTGGAATCGACAAGCAGGACATTTTTTACGATTTGAAATGTTCACTTCACAGTCCCCAGATCTCATACAGCTGAAGGACTTCTTGTTCTGAACTGTGCGTTTGAAAAACCCTTTGCAGCTCTCACATGAGAAGATTCCATAATGGTAACCTGGAAAAGAGAGTCACGTATATGAATGGTCTAAATATGATAATATCACATGCATGAAATACTAACCCAGCTTAAGGTTCTCATCAACATACAAACAGCTCAACACTGACGCATCGTCTAACAGCTAGATTTTATCATACAACTAGCATTTAGCCTCGTTTGATTTATTTATTTGATTGGTGTTGTATGCCGTACTTAAGAATATTTCTTATAGGACGGGCAGCCAGCATTATGGTGAGAGGAAACTGGACAGAGCCCAAGAGAAATGGTCTAATAGCTCGATTTTAACATACAACTACTATTTAGCCTCGTTTGATTTATTTATTTCATTGGTGTTGTATGCCGTACTTAAGAATATTTCTTATAAGACGGGCAGCCAGCATTATGGTGAGAGGAAACCGGACAGAGCCCGGGGGAAACCCACAACCGTCTGCAGGTTGCTGGAAGATGTTCCATGTATGGCCGGAGAGGAAGCCAGCAGCTTCGTATCGTCTGATAGTACACTTAGTGTGTAGCGGACACTGTTGTGGGTGGGTCGGATGATACACAGCACAGTGGTTTGAGACCACAGTGTCTATAACCACTACACCTGTGCACCAGCTGACAATGTTGTGGATGGGTCTGATGAGACTCAGTACAGTGGTTTGAGACAACAGTGTCTCTATAACCACTACACCTGTGCACCAGCTGACAATGTTGTGGATGGGTCTGATGAAACTCAGTACAGTGGTTTGATACCACAATGTCTATAACCACTACACCTGTGCACCAGCTGACAATGTTGTGGATGGGTCGGATGAGACTCAGTACAGTGGTTTGAGACCACAATGTCTATAACCACTACACCTGTGCAGTAGCTCACATTGTTGTGGATGGGTCTGATGAGACTCAGTACATTGCCTTGAGGCCATAGTGTCTATAACCACCACACCTGTGCACCAGCTGACATTGTTGTGGATACATGGAGGTGTGGTGAGACTCAGTCCAGTGGTTTGAGGTAAATCAGGTAAACAGTCCTAATGGCGTAGTGCTACATGTACAAAACATGCCAAATCATGTAAACAGACCTAATGGCACAGCGTTACATGAACAAAACATGCCAAATCAGGTAAACAGTCCTAATGGCGTAGCGTTACATGTATAAAACATGCCAAATCAGGTAAACAGTCCTAATGGCACAGCGTTACATGTACAAAACATGCCAAATCAGGTAAACAGTCCTAATGGCACAGTGTTACATGTACAAAACATGCCAAATCAGGCAAACAGTCCTAATGGCGTAGCGTTACATGTACAAAACATGCCAAATCAGGTAAACAGTCCTCATGGCATATTGTTACATGTACAAAATATGCCAAATCAGGTAAATAGTCCTAATGGCGCAGTGGAACATGTACAAAACAATCCTAATGGCGTAGTGTTACATGTACAAAACATGCCAAATCAGGTAAACAGTCCTAATGGCGTAGTGTTACATGTACAAACATGCCAAATCAGGTAAATAGTTCTAATGGCGCAGTGTTACATATACAAAACATGCCAAAGCAGGTAAATAATATGTACAAATGACAGATGACCAATATAATCATGGGAACCTCAGTATACATTTGAATGTGCATACTTACACATTATAAAATACACATTAATGTACACGCGGGCACATGCCCTGATCTCTACATCCAAATATTTATACCTGTCTACCCAGAGATCCAAAACATGCTGTGTCAGAGAGAAGAAAAACCCATGTTTGTTCAGCAAGGTTGGAGATACAAATCAGCCCACAAAATGGCCTATTTATAAACCGACCTAACAGGTTCACATCATACTATGTCTGGAAAAGCTGACAATTCTATGATCTAACTTGACGACATTCAATCTGTCACAAGACCTGCAGGGTGATGGTTATCATCAGCTGACATGACCTTCACCGCTTTGTACATCAATACAAATTATAGCTGTATATTTGACAGAATAGTATGCATCTTTCAAATGAGTGGGTTGAAACTGACTTGAAAATAAAATCCCTGCATATCCAAAAAATTTAAATGTAGACACTTAGGCATTTATTTCAGAAAAAGCTTGTGTGCGCGCTACATTTATATCCGGGTTTTTCACATTTTACAATAGATATACAGTGTACATGTACAGTGCATACAGGTACCTTCCTGTTTTACATTCATGTATACAGGTGTATATGAAGGCCTTGCTGATTCCTTTAACAGCTAATATACATGAATCATGTTGAGACACGCCACATCTAGAAAACAAAAAAATAAAGATCCTGATCCCAAACTTAAAATGAGACATTTTGATCAAGCACAAAGAAATTTGATCAAATTCAACTCAAAACACTGATTTCTGAGAAGTTTTGAAAAATTTGGATCAAATCTCAACTTTTTTATATTGCTACATGTGCTTTACAAAGTATGGTTGTTCACTACTGTACATGTAGTGCCTTACGAAGTTTGGTTGTTCACTACTGTACATGTAGTGCCTTATGAAGTATGGTTGTTCACTACTATACATGTAGTGCCTTACAAAGTATAGTTGTTCACTACTGTACATGTAGTGCCTTACAAAGCATGGTTGTTCACTACTGTACACTTACAATTTAACACACATTTACATTCCTACAGACCAACCTATTTCAAATATGGAAGACATTCATCATTATTACACTTAGTTTCCAAGGATAACTCAACACAGTCAATCACACCCATGTTTTTTTTCAATGCTTCTGGTCACCAATGTACCTGTACTACAGGTAATAAAGTTTTCATAGGCTGTAAAACACAGATACTTGCATGTTTGCTCAGCACATATATTGTCCATATACCTGTAAAATACATGCCCCTGGTCAGTAAATTCTCATGTAGAACTGAACATGCAGACACACTACACATGCATATGTACGGGAACAGGGCCTGGTAATTGGATTCATTACATGTGAATGCCATGGCTGCCGCCACAGAAGCCAATGCCCTCTCCCCTCGACACTTACAATGACATATTCTCACCGATTTCCATTCACACAGATCAGGTGTCCTGGCCTTGACCTGGATCTGGACCAATCAATAAGAGGTAATTCTGGCGTCAGGAAAGCAGATGTGCTGTACAAGTGTTTACATGTAATCAATGTACTGTTCACTGCAGAAGCCGGGCCAATGCTACTGGTATAGTGTATTATTAGGAAAACAGTGCCAATATTACAGACAAAGATCTGGGGCTCAATGGTTGAGGTGGTTATGGCGTTCTAGCATGGGCGCAATGAACCAGGGGTCTCTCATCAATGTGAGTTCAAGTCCAGCTCATGCTGGCTTTCTTACTGGTAATACCAGAACAGTTGGTACATGTGTTCATGAATACTCTCTATACTAATAAAAATGATATGAATCTTATTCCAACGACTACACTGTCAACATGTTACATATATACCTGGTAATTTATACTCTACATGTGTAGTTTTCACTTTTTTGGATGTTTTCTTCTTTAGTTAAAAAAAAAAAAAAAACGCCAAAACATTACTGAACTAAAAAGAAAGACAAAAACAGCCCAAATGTATATGTGTATCAATAAAGAGTCACATTCAAAGTTCAAAAAGCACCACTTTTTATTTTTGTGATGTACATGTAGGGTAACAGAGATATTCCAGTTCAAATGTCCACGTACGGATAAATGAACCGGCCGCAATGCTCTCAGTTTTAACCAATCAAGGGTGAGATATTTCTTCCACCTGAGAAGTCATCTGTTCTGCTGACTGATGTCACCTCTTCCTAGTTCACCATTCTGCCATGCAGAAGTAGTGTTAAATCAGCTGTTTTCCTTCTGATTACAAGATTTATTTATTTCTTGATTTATTTGATTGATGTTTTCACTGTACTCAAGAATATTTTACTTATACGATGGCGACCAGCATTATTACTGGAGGAAACCAGGCCACGACCATCAGCAGGTAGCCGCCAGGTCTTCCCACGTGCTGGAGCTTGAACTCACAGCGACCGCATTGATGAGAGACACCTGAGTCATTGCGCCGCGCTGGCGTGCTAACCCCCTCAGCCACGGAGGCCAATTCTGATATACTTTTAAAGTCATTTTCAACGAGGCAGTGGAATATGTCTGGCGTTATTCCCCAAGCTTTCAACCAGGAGGCCACAATGCATGGTCTTCAGCTGTAATAGTAAGATGGCCATACTTTACACGACAATGGAGTGAGACGCCTCTAATAATGAAAAGCGCAGGGTATGGATGACAAGACACCATGTTTCCAGTTTCTATAAAATATTCCATGGTCTCGTAAGAATTCCACACAAAAAGGCAGGTATCTATTATAAAGTATGCAACAAGTTGGACAAATCATGAAAATTACATAACACTGCCTTAGAAAGTGTACTCATCTTCATCACTCACCTATGCATCACTCACCTGTGCATCACTCACCTATGCATCACTCACCTGTGCATCACTCACCTGTGCATCAGCACGTGTATGTTTACATATGCGTAAATTGTACGCTTCACATGTGCGTATGTCCGTTATGTTTGCATAGGCACAAGTTCTGAGGGACATCCATGGAGAATGAGATTTGTACATACCGTGTGCATGTAGTAGGCACACATGATTGTCCTGGTTTACAACCTCTGTACATGTACATCCTAATGTAGGCCATCTGGTGATAGCACTGGTCATTTGTGTGTCACTAAACCAGGGCCAATTGTCACACTACCACATTTACATGGGCCAAGATACCTTCTTAGTTTAAGTTTGAAGTCTTAAGGGTTTCTCCATGTAGTCTTTGATTCCTTTATCACCCCCGCTAGTTGAATGGTTCTTTCAGCATGATCATTCAAATGATGCAGTTTAATACACAGATATATGAAAAATTATTGGATGCAATGTACAGTGTATACAGGCAGATACACTGTTGAAGAATAGAGTAAAATCTGACCATTTGAACCACACATTAATAACTAAAACGAGATGATTAGAACATGGCAATGTACATGTTGTAAATCTGAATAATGCAAGGGATAGCATGGAATCCATTGGTGAAATTGGACGGCATCATGGAAAAATGACCGTGGAGCCTCTCACCAATGCAATTATCACAGTGAGTTTGAGTCCAGCTCATGCTGGCTTCCTCTTCTGCCACACAAGTAAAATATTCTTGAGTACAATGTAAAACACCAATTAAATAAATAAAATAAATTAAATTTTTGAATTGTTACTACATTGTACAAGTATTTGTGGACGAGTGTAAAAGAGGTGCATGTAAATCTGGAGGTGCATGTAAATCTGGAAGTGCATGTAAATCTGGAGGTGCATGTAAATCTGGAGGTGCATGTAAATCTGGAGGTGCATGTAAATCTGGTGGTAGATGTGTATGTAGGTTCTATAGCTTTATTTTATACAAATTCACATGTGCTCAATTGGATCCTTCCCGTTGCTTTCCATTGGTCAATTTAGGCAAAACATGCTATCTACTACAACTGTACCATGCACTGCAATAACTTCAGGCTATAAAAGGCATCTATCACTTTGCAAATATGTATTTATATACAGCCAAACTACATGAACATGTGTACCAAATACTTGCTTTTAGGCAAAACATGCTATCTACTACAACTGTACCATGCACTGCAATAACTTCAGGCTATAAAAGGCATCTATCACTTTGCAAATATGTATTTATATACAGCCAAACTACATGAACATGTGTACCAAATACTTGCTTTTAGGCAGAACATGCTATCTACTACAACTGTACCATGCACTGCAATAACTTCAGGCTATAAAAGGCATGTATCACTTTGCAAATATGTATTTATATAGCAGCCAAACTACATGAACATGTGTACCAAATACTTGCTTCCAAATCTGTGGCATTCTCAAAATGGCACTGCTTTTTATGACTTTAACATTGAAATTTCACAAACGGAAGTGGTGGAGGGAAGAAATGGCTGTTTTCAGCTTCTGCACAGATTGCAGTTGTCAGGCATCACATTTTTTTGGATGTCATGAAAAACATTTGAATGTCCTAGAGGTGTATCAAGACAATGGTGCCCTGGCATATGGAAAGGTTACTAGTAGCACAGAGAGCCCTTACGAAATGTCACTTGTGTGTTCCTGTCTTAGCATTACATACATGTACAAGCATCCTGCACATAACACAAATGGCACTGTGTCAGGGTACATATGACATGTACTGTAACTCTTCAACCTCTTCACATGCAGGCGAGGCCTTTATTTAAGCATATTCTGAAGGCACTATTTTGTACTGACTTATAAAAT
This sequence comes from Liolophura sinensis, assembly GCF_032854445.1. Taxonomy (NCBI): domain Eukaryota; kingdom Metazoa; phylum Mollusca; class Polyplacophora; order Chitonida; family Chitonidae; genus Liolophura; species Liolophura sinensis. Next base: position 14,197,304 of record NC_088307.1, read on the forward strand.
TATACTTTGTGAAGCCATGACACTGCCCAATCCAACCAATGCACACGAAGTTTAGTCTCCAAAATCAAATTAAAAATGTGAATAAATTGCACTGAAAGTTGCTCTTTCATTTATGTGAAAAGGTCGAAGAAAAAGGGAATACAAGTATCAAAAACAGAATGGTACCTATAAACCTTATACATTTACATGTATTTTGTTGGCGCCAAGTTCCAGTATGGGTTTAGAGTGACCTGGAACACATCCAGTCTAAACTCAGCCGTGGCACACTAACGCCTACTTCCCGGTTCCCTTTCGATAATAAAACTTCTCCAGGTTGCTGGAGAGAGCCTATATTCTCTGCACAGCTCTGCTAGCTTCTGTAAACACCTCTGATCTGGAGACTTATATGTACATGCATGCATTGTAAATACATGCAGATCTACCAAAATATCCATGCCAGGTACAACTACAGGTGCAATGCACACTGTACTGTATACAGACAGCTTATCAAGCACTACATCATATCGTCTTCATATGGAGCCTTTATTTTAAATAGTCAAACTGAAGAAGACAGATAACACAATTGCTTCACTGAATGTTTTTGCTATACACACTTGGTGGACCCACATGCACATGAAGACAAGTGAAAAAATATATCATTTTATGTTTTTTTTTTTTAATTCCCTGCTTCTCAAACAGTCAGGAGAGTTGAATTACATGTACTTATGCAAGTCCCTGTTTCTGGATCTCAGACCATTTGGACATCGATATTTGCAGGCAACTAAATAATCTGCAATTCTAATGTAGAAAGCTTGCACTGTGGGGCTGTTTTACATCTGAAATTTGTATATCAGAGCTTTAATTACTGGAAAGAAATTGCAGAATTAATGAACAGATGATTGTTGATTTACACCACAAGGCAATTAAAGGAAGGCAAAGCGAAAAAGTATCGAATTTTATTACAACTATAACATTGAAGGCAAAGGAGTAGAATTGGGAAGATTCTATTTAACAATGTACATGTACATTGCCTTTATAAAGATTACATGAGATCCTATTTAACAGTGTACAATACCTTACAAAGGTTACATGAGATCCTATTTAACAATGTACAATGCCTTTATAAAGGTTACATGAGATCCTGTTTAAGTGTACAATGCCTTTATAAAGGTTGCATGAGATCCTATTTAACAGTGTACAATGCCTTTATAAAGGTTACATGAGATCCTGTTTAAGTGTACAATGCCTTTATAAAGGTTGCATGAGATCCTATTTAACAGTGTACAATGCCTTTATAAAGGTTACATGAGATCCTGTTTAAGTGTACAATGCCTTTATAAAGGTTGCATGAGATCCTATTTAACAGTGTACAATGCCTTTATAAAGGTTACATGAGATCCTGTTTAAGTGTACAATGCCTTTATAAAGGTTGCATGAGATCCTGTTTAAGTGTACAATGCCTTTATAAAGGTTGCATGAGATCCTATTTAACAGTGTACAATGCTTTTTATAATGGTTACATGAGATCCTATTTAACAGTGTACAATGCCTTTATAAAGGTTGCACGAGATCCTATTTAACAGTGTACAATGCCTTTATAAATGTTACAAGAGATCCTATTTAACAGCGTACAATGCCTTTATAAAGGTTACATGAGATCCTATTTAACAGTGTACAATGCCTTTATAAAGGTTACATGAGATCCTATTTAACAATGTACAATGCCTTTATAAAGGTTACATGAGATCCTGTTTAACAATGTACAATGCCTTTATAAAGGTTACATGAACATTACAAGTAGGGTGCAAATTCACAAAGCTTCATGTAACCAGTCAATTTTTGATGGGGACAGCGAAGATAAAATCTGAGCACTTCGTGATTTAAGGTTTACAGAAACTACATGAACCACCTTGCTGGACAGGTTTTCATTTCAAGAAGATATTCAAGAGAGCATTTTTAATATTAGAGTGAATGCAAAAATGGCACATTCCATGTCATGTTTTATACATACATGTAAGTCATTACACAACTGTCTGCGGCATGTAAATGAGCAGCCTACTGGCTCAAGGTTGACGGCAATGTAGATACATGTACAAGCTGTCTGCAAAACAAACAGAACGCCTTCAAGTGGAGCAGGTATACTCAACTTCAAGGAGACCGGGAAGTTGAGAACAGTTCTGTGACATACTTTGAGAAGTTGCCACGAACTTGTTAATGACTTATGTCTTGTTTTCATAGAGACGCAATTGCAGGAAAATCGTTACCAATGTTGAGAATGCCAAACGAATCATCAATCCTAGGGCACTGAGGCAGCCTTGGCAGGCTGTAAACATGTAGGGCCTCATAGAGTAGAAGGCGGGGCTCTACACGTTGGGGGTTCGACTGTCTATACAGTATACAATCACAGTACATTTATAAATAACAGGTCTAGTCAGAAACAGAAAACAATGAGACAAATATATAGTCTGTACATGTAACTCTCCTGAGGTCCCCATTACAACATACATGGACATGTACTTCAATATGGGACTGAATAAGTGAATGGTACAGCATGTAAAATGCATGTACGCAGACATGGTTTCTTTAAGGTTTCCAAGACTTTAGTACATGTAGGCCACCTATTTAAATTGTGCTGTGACCAATCCAACCATATTGGAAAACACAGGACATGTCAGTAGGGAAATCTGTATACTTTTTTTTAGCATTTTGCCCAATGAAAATGCTAGGAATTTTTAAGAAATTAAGAGTGTGAGATAAAAAAAAAATCCAGCAAAATCCCAATGAAAACTGAAGGAGGGTTAATATCGAACAAACATATTTTTCTGATGGCCCTACACGTACATAGTATATCTACTATATCATCACAGAAAACTCTTTGCGGGTACCTCCTGAAAGTACAGGTCAGCTCTTTGTATACCATAATCGATGACAGTTTTCGTTGAGACGAATACCGATACCTTTATGGTCACGTGATCCCCACCTAGCAGTGAGCTTGATCACAGCAGGCATGTGGCAGACAATTCCGGGAGCTTCTGCAGGTGACTACGGGCCCTCTTGGACCAAAGAGATGGCATCAGTTGACAGAAATACACACTCCAGACAAACTATAGTTGTATTCTACATTAGTTTGTATATATGTTAGCCTTTTGAAATATAGGCTGTACGTGGGAAGGTCTTCCAGCAACCTGCGGATGGTCGTAGATTTCTCCTGGGCTCTGCTCGGTTTCCACCCACCAAAATACTGGTCGCCGTCGTACAAGTGAAATATTGAGTACGGCGTAAAACACAAAAAATCAAATAAATAAATAAATTTTGAAATATATTCAGGTTTACATACATACTGGTATCTAGCCCAAGGTGGCTACTTCAACTCATCTCTTTATATTGAGCTGGCAGAGTATCGTAGCCGTAGCCACAGGGTAGCCAATGGTAAACCATCCACTGATTCACGCCATCTCCGATAAGTCATTTCCAAACAATGGCTGCAGTCCAGAAGTGGTATCAACCTTTGGCCCTTATCTCTCAGCTCACCAGAACACGCACCATCCCAGTATATTTCATTCAGTAATGGCACACCAGCCCCGTATGCACGACACGGCCGACCATTTCTATACAAGGCAGTCATTAGTCTCTACGTTTCAGGTTTAACGTGTATGCACCCATCTAGGAGCAATAACTTTGTCAAGACCCATAACTATGGTGAAGACAAAATGGCTGCTGCTTTAGCGATGACTGTGAGGTGACTTTGGGTCTCTTGTGTCCTTACCAAGTGGAATATATGTGAGATGTTGCCTGTGCGGGTGAGTTGACACTTTGGCTGGCAGCCATTGTTTAGAAAAGACTTATCGGACATGGTGTGAATCAGTGTATGGTTTACCATTAGTTATTAGATACTATGCCAGCCTAATATCAGGAGAGGAGTTGAAGTAGCCACCTGTGGCTACTAGTACCCATGTGGCATGTCCGTTGTGTTGTTGTTGTTTCAAACAGCAGTCTACCTAAGGCCATCAGGTGGAAAAGATATCTCATGAATTGCTTGTTCATATATTATTTTCTTCATTTCATCAGCTGTCCTGTGCATACATATAGCTTGTTGTATAGTTGTGTAATTGTTTCAAGTTGAACTACACCTAAACACGTGGTGACACACTTCAGCCTTGCATCAAGTATAGAGACTATACCTGGGACTTCATAAGTTGAGGCTCCAAAAGGGTTTGTCCAACTACGCGAAAACACAAACATGTAAAGAGAATGTGTTGGGGAGGAATACATGATGTAGGCCTATTTATGCATGCTGACAAACCAGTGATAGTACTTCACTTAGATATATATGTGTATTGTACAGTCTTAATTTTTCTGTCAATGTCCATATTTCCAGCTAACAAGGAGTAATCGACACGAATTGCTGAAAAGGGATTGATTCAATTAGACACCCAAGGCAAAGCTATATATAAATCTATCCCTGCCTGTTTTGTAATATAGGCCGAAAATCAATAAGTGAAGAAAACACCAAAATAGGCCTCTATTGAATTTTCATACAATTACAAATAAGTGGGGCTGCATGCAGGAGGGAATCTTGCAACCCGTACCAAACGAAATGATTTCAAGTTGTGTGACTAGAAAATTAGCTCAATACTGCATGAAGCTTCATATTCGAATACCTGCAATGTTCTCACTGCAGGTGATAAGTCAGGGCGAAATTAATGTTTATCAAAGAGTTCCACATGGTACATGAAAAGGTCTCCTTCTGTTCATTTATACTTACGTCTTTATTCTATAAAATTTACCTGAAAAATGTTCATGCATTCACTTTACATGAGCAAATCGGGGGTGGGTACAAGCAACAAACTGAATCACTGCATGTGGATAACTTTGCCACATGTTCATATATTTGCACATTTTATCATTTGCAATTACAGGTCTAAATATCTTCCATAAATTCTCGGAGTTCTGTTGTATACAGACTACCAACACTGTTGCAACCACTGGTTTAGCCTATAAATAATTGTCTTTCAATATTTTAAAAATTCATCAAATCTGGTGCCAAAGGGATACGCTATTTATTTTAGATTACCACCCACTATGATGCTGACTGCTGTATAAGCCAAATATTCTTGATATGGCCTAAAACATCCATCAAATAAACAAAATAATTCTTAAGAATGAAATATGGCTCAGTAGCCCACCAGCATTAAAAAACAATACACTTTTTGACAAACCAGCTCCATGAGTTACTTTTAAGCACTGACATGTAGTTCTCTTTCATTCTGGCGGTTTACTTCATAATGTTATATTTTTTGTGCAAGATTTATTTATTTATTTGATTGGTGTTTTACACTGTACTCAAGAATACTTCACCTATACGATGGCAGCCAGCTTTATGGTGGGAGGAAACCAAGCAGAGCCCGGGAGAAACCCACGACCATCCGCAGGTTGCTGACACACATTCCCACGTATGGCCGGAGAGGACATCAGCATGAGTTGGGCTTAACCTCATAGCAACTGCATTGGTGAGAAACTCCTGGGTCATTACGCTGCGATGGCGCGCTAACCAACTTTTTGAGTTTTGTGCAAGAAGAATAACACATAAAGGAGTTCTTATTCAGACTAAATATATACAGTTATGTCTTACAATTTCTTAAAGCATTAGGCATTTACATCTACGTATGTACTGCGAGGGCAACCTACCTGTCTTAATTAAGCATTAACTATTGATCAGCGTGATGCGAAAATGGAGGTTACAGATTTGGAAGAGAATAGCCGATTTATGTTGGCTTGATATCAAACGGTGAGTCAGAAATCCATGAACTATATATATATATATATATATATATATATATATATATATAGGCTCCATACAAACTTTGTCATAATCTAAACTTCCACAACATGCCCGTTTTCAACCTTTCATCTGCTGTATGAGGATACCATGTTTATCGGACCATGTGGAATCCACACCAGAATCAACTACTGAAAACTCCGAGATATTGGCAACACGAACGACCCATACCCCACTGCGGTGAGACAGGGGTAGACAATTGTGAGCCACATGCCAAAAGAGAGTTTCCCCGTAATGACTATGTTCTATGAAGTCGGGAGAGACTATTGACTGCAAAATCCCTTTGACAAAGAAAAGACGATCCGATACCGTCAAAGGGAGGGCTGGAAATTCCTTGTGGATATAAATTCTCCGTTAACAGACTACATACAGGAAAGTTAGAGGGCATGGTCAACAGAGCCCTACCCGAACATGTCGGGCACGACGACTGCATTGTGAATGAACAACGACGACGGTTACGACTGAACACCATGTGCCACTACCCAATTGCTATTATCAGAGCCAACAATTGCTCAGAAATGGTATTTTCTAGCCAAGCACATTGATTTACAGGCCTAAAGAGTGATACTGTACTGATTTACAAGCATTGGCAACTAGTATGTTTTGGGAAGTTTGAGTCTGTATTTGGATTTTTGGAAAATTTTTGCACGCAGCAGTGAGGTAAAACAGACAATATAGCTAGGGGTCTGGTGTCCACAGACTTTGTCTGCTTGGAAAAGTACTTTCAGCCATTTTGAGCTATTTCTGTGCATATTATAAAGCCACTGACATCTAAACATTTCACTTTTTAGAAAAAAAAAATCTTTTTTTTTTTCAGGCAATTTCTTGGAATAGTCCTTCTGACGGACACAACAAGACCCTGTATCCATCTGTGCAAACACAAATGTACATGTACATGTATCACACAATTTACATGAAGACGTGGAAAAAAAACAAGGCACTCCGGGAAATCCAGTAGCTTTCCTGATTGAGTAGTATGTAAAACTGTATAATGTTAAAGTCATGCAATACATTCAAATATTGTCCTCTTAACCGAAAAAAAACAAACAAAAAAAAACTTGGAATGATTGACAGTGTCTTACACAGGTACATGCATTATCCTCTAATTATTTAGTGCTACAATCTAACCATCAACAAGAATGACCAATATTATTATACTGTCACTATAATAGTATCACACGTAAGGATTGCAGAGCAGTGACATCGTATGGAGTTGTAAATCATTGTGGTGGTAAACGACACTGTGGCGGGAGTTAGTGCACGAATTTACCACAAAGGTCTTTGATATGCAAAACGTGAACTGCACTTGACAACCCATGGGAGGCAATTGCAACCCTGTGAATAGCTGAGCAAAATGTTGACGAGTGAGGTAAAAAGACTTCCTTAATCTTTGATATACAAATGGCTACTAATGATTGGCTATCTGTGTACTATGGGTGGCCACTGCAACACTATGATTGGCCAAAAACTAACCAAACTGGACCATGACAGCACCACTGAAAGCATCTGATCCCCATCTTAAAATACCTCTTTTTAGTTCCTAAGGCGAGCTAATAAAGTACAATCAGAACATGTACTGATATGCACTGTATTATGTAGAGCACATGTATTTAATCCAGGCTGACACACAGGCTGATAAACCAAGACTGTTCACCTGTCAGTGCCAACCTTTTACCCACATTTACAGTAGGAAGCCTGCCTGCTTATTTCTGGAATCATTCAAGTTGAGAAGAATCTCGCCCCTTCCTCCTGCCATTCCCTCTGTGGCTGGGGGTGTATGACAGGTGGGGAGGGAGATATAGGTTTATACCCCAGATAGTCCCTGAACCTCCCTATCATTTATTATAGGATTTGACCAGCTGTTAAGGCTCCTATCTCACCCCATGACCTTTTATAAGAACACTGCACTATGGTATGGGATACAATGTACATCAAGCTCCAGACAAAAAGTACATGCACTGCAATTCTTTGTGCACATTTCCAAGGTGTGTATTCAAACACATTCTGAAGGCATTATTCTGTGTAGACTGATAAAATTATACTTTTTGAGAAGCCCTGAAATCTGTCAACCCTGCCAATGAAGTTTTGTCACCAAAATCAAATTAAAAATGCACATAAATTGCAATGAACGTTGATCTTTCACATGCGAACAGGTTGAGGAATTAAGGTACATGTAGAATTATTTTCATTTTCACACATCCACATGTACAGTACATGTGTACACATCAAATTTATTAAACTGTGAACTAATTAATATAATAAAATAAAATAAAAAAACTAATATTTCTGTTGAGTCTATCTGTCACTTCAGACAGTAAATTGCTGAAGGCACAAGAATCAAAAACAGCCTACAAATTTAGCCAATGAAAAATCCATGTTTTCATGCAAATGCATTTAGCAACTCAGCCAATCAGTGTAAACTGGTGCAGATGTACACAATCATAAAGGCCTGACCGATGGATTTTTTGCACCCATCAAAAGGGTTTGGGAGTTCAGAAGTTTGCGATCCAAAATGAAAAACACTTATTTGCATATGCATGTATATAAAACTAGTGAGACTGACTGTGACAGATTTACAAATGAAAAGGGTACCCGAACTATTCAGCTGCATCAACAAATGGGTGAGAGTAATATGAAGACAGGAATAATCTTTGACAAGCTATAACAGACAGGTGTAGAGGGTAGAAAAAATGTGCACCATTATGTACTCAAACTATAAATAATATGTCCATTTATAGAAATGGTAGAAAATAGATGGTGCTGTTTCTGCATCCGGAGCTGAAGCATTCACACACACCAAGTACTACACCTATAACGAACTTTGCTGATTATGGTGTGGAAGTCAAATGTACATGTACACGAGTACAATTTTCCCTAGGGCTACTGGGTTTTATGAGTAATGAGACAGAACATCTCTGCAAAAAGATTGCTCTCCTGAAGCAGACTGCACAGGCTGCAAGGCATGACAGGTTGAAGGTCTGATGCCAGCTCCCAATCTTCCAACAATAAACCTGATACCAACAAGATAACAAGACAGTGTTGGGCTAATGTTTATGCTAAGGGTAAACCCTGTACCCAATCTGTGAGCTGGGACTCACATGTGGGGCCCTAGATACAGACTGTATGGCCTCAACCCTCGCTTGGCTTTTCCCCTCACAAGTATGGGGTGCATACATCTTTAGTCTCCTAGTGGTCAATTAGTATGCCATACTGAAAAGCTCCTGTGTAAAATCTTCTGAAGATACTATGTATCAGCCGCTTTAAATAAACGTAAAAAAAAACATAAAAAGTGATCCAACAGAGTAGATCAGTTGAATTTTTCTTTTTTCTTTAAGACTTGCTTGAGAAAAAGATTCTTAAAACAAGCTCAGACAGAGCTCTTTCGACTTCATTTTGGTGCGAAAGTAAATGTTACATGTACCTGTATGTGACACAAACTTATTTTCAAGACATTTACAGACATTTCATCCATTGTTTGACTTCACATGCACAACAACTGTACACATATACATGCTTGTCACTTTAGACAGGTAAATTTTTGGAAACACTTCGCTCCCTGTCAGAGTGACTGATGACCACATCATACCTACTGTACACTCTGCATGTGTAACTGTACAGTTGTAGATTTTAATATCAACAAGCGATCATCCGGGCACTTTACTACGGTCAACACGGTTCCTTGCTCGCACAAAGCGATGAAAACATTGTCTAAATAACACAGGAGACTCGAGTTAATACAAAACTCTGCTTCACGGCCTCATAAGTCCAAAACCATGTTATGTTGACACTCACAATGTATATAAAGTACATTTACATGTATGCGATTCACATTGTTGTGTTGTAGAAACATGTACATGTATATATATGTGTGTCAGTACATGTACTAGAATTTCTGGTTATTATCAGATGTAATTCTATGAATAACAACCAACGCTGTTCATTTCCCTACATGTATACCCTCCCATGTTATCTTTCACCTTGCCTGCTTGCCACAGCCTTGTGTGAGAGAAGAGCCCGGATGTCTGCAGTCTCCAACACATGTGTGATCTTTACCGGATGCTAAACATTTAGGTGAAACAAATCCGAGCGCAGTTCGTTAACATTTTTCTTTACGAAGACAACTTAATAACATGATGAGGTCTCTAAGAACACTTTTTTCTATCGTGTCAATTGTTATACTGTACATGTATGTTTTTAATTCATTTATTTGATTTCATTGGTGTTTTACTCTGTACTCAAGGATATTTCACTTATACGATAGCAGCCAGAATTATGGTGGAAGGAAACTGAGCAGAGCTCAGGGAAAACCCACGACCATCCGCAGGCTGCTGACAGACCTTCCCACGTACAGCCGGAAAGGAAGCCAGCATGAGCTGCACTTGAACTCACAACGACCACATTGGTAAGAGGCTCCTGGGTTTTTACTCTGTGCTAGTGCGCTAACCAAGTGAGCGTACAGTCAATTGACGTGCAGTCAATACTTCAACTTACTGTGCTAAGTTGGTGAAAAATCATGTAGGCTTTAATTTGCACGTAATTTACAGTAATAAAATCTCATAAATCTTCACAAGATTTGACATCAACTAAACACCCTTCCATACTGCATTTCCTTCTGCGGCAATTAGGGGCAATTAGTTGGTGAAAAGATTCTTGACATGATAAAACCCATAATAGTAACTTAATACCTGAAATTGTATATTGTACACGTAGCTTACCTGAGACTCTGTCTCCACAGATTGGGCACATGCCGCCAATGCCCAGTACCGTGGGGTACTGTTCTGATGGGGCCTCACTCTGTACCTGGTACACAGACCCTGCAGGTGACATGTCAGAGTTCAACACCAAGTTCATGACCCCATTAGAGGCAGAGTCAGACTGCACAGTCTCCCTGCACTCTGTCAAACTTGAGTCTAAGCACATCCGTTTGACGGGAGATGCGCCCTGAAGTTGTGATTCACCATTCTGGTTCACGTAGATTTTCCTCATATTCATGTAGTCGATAGGAAGCCCCGCCTCTGCCTCAGATACCACGATATCATTGGCTGCTGGAGACGGGACCGTGCCCTCCTCACCGCCATAACATACCACATACTGCGGCTGTGAACTGTTCTCCTCAGCCATTTTGTTTGCGATGGAGGACACAAGATGGACAGGGACAGTCAAGTCTTTGCCACCCGCCTTAAGGTGGTGAGAGGCAATTGCTGTCAAAACATTCACCATGCTGACGTCTGACTCGGATATGATTATCTGCTCTCCCTCAACCTCTGTCCTTATCCCGCCGTCCGGCACACTTTGCTGTCTGTCCAGTCGCTGCCTCAAAAGTTCTATGTCTGCCGTGTCCGTCACTTCCACCCCTTTACTTAACTCTTGGTCCTGTCCGTCAAACCTCAGAACGTTCTGTTCGGAATGTCCCTCGCTGAGGAGAGCAGACACGGGTTCGTTCATGTCCTGAAGAATGTGCGCAACAACTTTCTGAGCGCGACTCACATCGTTGTCTCTCAGTACGTTCATCTTGCTCCCCGTAGATGTGTCATTAATGTGCAGTGCGGAGTTGACTGTCCTGCCACTCCCGGACGCGTGGCGCCCCCTACTGGCTAAGGTATGGGTTATAGCTTGGAGTAATACAGGAGAAATACCAAGCTCACTGGTGAGACTCATGCCTGAGGAAAGAGAAAAATCAAAATCTTTGTAAAATCAGTTTCAAACATTAATAAACACAACAACAACATATTACAGTTCATCATAGAGATGACTGTCAATTTTTATATCATGACGATTCACTAAAACATGCACACAAAGCTCTCTCGAAGTCAAAGTACATGTGGATGGTACTGTTATGGCATTGAATAAATAAACACACGTTCCTAAGGCATGGAAATCTAATGTATTTTGATATATAACGTAAATGTATTCAACGCTTCCATTCCATAGAAATATGTGTCATAACTTTTGCTTTTTGCTTTGAAAACAGTAGCTGCAATCTGACATTATTTTAATAACACATGGCTGATGTACATGTAAATATTAAAATACACAAGCTGTACATCAGCTCAAAACCTTACATGTATAAAGAAACATGTACATAAGCAAAGTGCATGAAAACACAAATATGCAGGATTTTGTCAAAAAAGAAAGTATTAAACACCTAAGAAGTCTTGTTTACAGCGTAAACAAAACCATGTTAATACATTTTCTATTTTACTTGGTTGGTGTTTTACACCGTACTCGAATATTTTGACATGTACATGTACGACACCAGCCAGTATTATGGTGGAAGGAAACCGTGCAGAGCCCAGGGGGAAACCTACCACCATCAGCAGGTTGCTGCAAGACTTTCCCACGCCCAGCCAGTGAGGAAGCCAGCATGAACTGGAGTACAAGGTGCCATTATTTACTACTGGGTCTGCCAGCGTCAGTTGAGCAAGAAAACTTCCACGTATATACATTTTTCACCAGCAATTCAGCGCACACTACTTTCTCAAGCCCAGTAAAATGACTTTATGGTAAGAATTACATTAACTGATTAATAAAAATAGTTTCTAAGGTGTTTAATGCTATTTAGAGCGATATATGGGCCAGCGCCTACCGCCTGGTAACCCTTTTCGCATCTGTTACGAAATCATTCATGCCCTAAAAGTGAGTAATGTACCTTCCAGTGGACTGTTTGGTAAAGGCAATATCTATTCATATTAAACCTCGCCTCTTTCAGATGTCAAGGCTTCTGAAAAATTACTACACTCTTCCACTTTTTCAGCGTATCTCTGGCATGTCTGCACTGTTTACAATGAAGCAAAAAACACCATGGCAAATGTCTATGCTTAAACTGCATCACTCACAAGTGCCGACGAAAAATCAACTTTTTAATGCGTTAATTCACATCATCACTTCCACTTTGGGGATTATTCAACACCCCACCCCCTCTAGAGCCACGTACATCAATACGTGAACATCTTAACACAATCTGTCTGACCTCACAGGTAGCGTGACCCAAAACCCGCAGCTAAACGATCTCTCCTGTTACAGGTGATCACACTAATTAAACTGGGGGTTAAAAATAGCTTCAAGCTACACACATATATAATAAACCTCTTTCTATTGTACGCACTCATCTTACAGACATACACCTTTTGTAACACGTACATGCATTGTATGGAGAACTGCTTATTTGAATTAAAACCACCTGATTGACAGTGTTACTCTATTAAATACTTTTTCTTCACTTACACAAGTTTACCTTTATTACGCCCACATGTATATGATTCGCTGGGTTTTTACAGGCAGGGGTATTCTTGAGAACGTCACATAAATAACATCGTTCAGGTTAATTTTACAGGGAAGAAATCAGATTAAAAATACTGCCCTTGAACCAACTATTCAAAGCAGACCATCACACAGTTTTCACAGGCAGAAGTGAAATATCACTGGACGCTGCATCAAATCACATGCTGGCTCTACAGTATACAACATACTGTACATTCACTTCATTATGAAATATTGAGAAGAAATTTCATGCATGAATGCTAATTATACATTAATTAATTAATTAATTAATGCTAATTCATCCACAGCACACTAAGTAACTATACATGTGTATATTAAACTCCTATGTATCAACATAATGAACTGTATTAGTGTATCTTTCAGTTTACTTTTTGTGTCACTGAAATTGTTGATTTTGGCACTAAACATTTAGGCATCAAACTTAGGCATCGAAATTAGGCATCATAAAGCTGTTTTACAGATCGAACGTTATTAGTTTTACCTTCTGGTATTATTTCTTAACTTTGAACCTGGATGCTGAATTTTGATATTTTTCATGCAAGTCTAAGACAACACTAAGCAATTAAATAAAATTCTTATACAGTTACAATTTTATCACAATAAATTGTTTTGATAGTACACGTACATGTGCGAAGTCTAATTAAGACATCACCTACATCATTTTGGGACATGCAACAGTACATTTAATTTCTGCATGCGATTTTAACTGTAGGGAGCCTCATGTTAGAGGGTGCCAGGTTTTTGGGTGAGAAAAAAACCATTACGGAAGGTGAGAAAGATTTTGCAAAGTTACCCATTGAAGTCAGGAGGTGTAAACAGGCAAAAATACCATGATGAAAAACATCTGTCTTTCCTCCCACATTTACATAAAAATCTGACGGTGCTGATGAAAAACCATATCATTCGCTGCAAGGCAGTTGGCCACAGGTCGAATCCATCAGTGTTTGTTCTTTAAGTTTTTATTTAAATGTTTTATCATAAATTAATGTAGGCAAATCACAGAGTACAATGGTTTGGGGATAATAAGTGTAGTGTGGAGTGTTTAGAAATCTGGAGGCTTGAGCACACCATGGCACGCTAGTGGCTCACTTTTCAGTGGCTAAAGCGACGGGAAACATATAAAACTCCTTTCCCTCCTTTAACAAAACAGTGCGAAGCTATGGAATCTTTTCTTCATTCCTTTAATATTATGTCACTGTTATGATCACATATGAAGTGCACAAGAACTGCAACATCACAGATGACAATGACGTACCCGTTCTTATGTGATTTGGACCTAATGAGTAGTCCATCCTCAACTCTCTAAATAAACTTTTTGGTCTGGCTTGTACATGCACTCGTACTATGTAGTTGTTTTTTTGATGAATGACAAACTGAGTGAGTGAGTGAGTGAGTGCTTAGGGTTTAACATCGTCCTTTTACCTAGTGCTGCTTCACCGAGACGACCTACTGCAGACAAGTCATTATACTGATACTGATACAACCTGTTGTTGCACTATACCCTTAATGCTGAACACCAAGCGAGGAAGTTACAACTTCTTCTTTTAATGTCTTAAGAGTGACCCGACTCAGGGTTGACCCTGGATCTTTGCCCCCGAAGTGGGCGCTCTACCAACTGAGCCATTGGGGGCCAGTGAATGACAAATAGAAGATATATGGGCATGCAATTACTGCAATTACATGTATATAGTTATGTAATGGTCATGTGGTATCTTTCCTCATGAACAGGTCTCTGCCTGTTCATTAATAACCAAGAGAAAACAGCAATAGAAGTGTACACAGGGATATGTGCATGTATGAGCCTGTGCTATCACACCAATGGGTGTGACTGTGATTTCTGCTCCAAATAACTTTAATAGTTCCACAAAACTAATACTATCTGCGTCAAACTAGGGCACATACATGTAAGACAGTCCTTGTCTGGTATCACAACCTGTTACATGCTGCTCACAAAAAAATACTGCCTATTATCGACGAAGGCCAATTGTGCTTAACACTGAACAAGCACCTGCATAAATCATGGAATCTACACGCACAGCAAAATGCACCACTACATGTACAATATAGATATGAACTACACCTACAATGTATGTACTTCACCCTAGTCGCATGTTTGCAGCGCATTTATTTACATGTAAGCATATTCTGAAGATATTTATATTCTGTGTGGACTGCTAAAATTATACTTTTTTGAAGCCAAGTAATTGGCCAATCCAACCAATGTAGTTTTGTCTCCAAATTCTAATTATAAATATGCATAAATTGCACTGGAAGTTTCTCTTTTATGTACGAAAATGTTGAGGAACTAGGGTACAGGTAACGGTATACATATACTGTAGTACATACACAATATACATGTATGCTTTCACCATGCTCATAGCTAGTGCAGACTGACCGATGACCTCTGGCGTGTCTGATGACCCGAGCTGACACACTGTCCAGACAACACCACTAACAAGACTAAAAAGCATTATACTTGGGTAGAAGTACAAAGACATTTTTAAAATTTTTTTTTAGAGTAAGATAGAGCTAATCAACATGGCTGCTGGAGTCTGGCATTATGACTTCGCATCTGATAGCCATAAGTGCTCAACAAAATACATGTATTTTAAATGCTTAAAGTAAAATTAAGAAAAGATTTTTACTTGGTTCTACTTCTTCAGCAATGGGTGACGCCAAGTGTTTTCACGGGTCGTCAAACCAGCCAAAATTGGAAACGAAAGAAAACTTCCACTTTCATACTCTCCTTCCGACAATTATAACAGCGGTTTTAATACGGTGCCTTTTTTTACACTTTAGAAAAGCCATTCATACTATCTTGATCCGTATTACTTAACCTGCTTATAAGATACACACTGTCACATCTAGACACTAGAGTAGCTCTTTCTAAAGCTGGACCCAGCTCAAGCTTGACTATTTTTTGTGAACTGATGCATGCTACACTGTACAGCTACCCTCCCAAAACTAACAAAACAGGGGAGCATTCTGGGCATATGACCTGCCGACCTTGTTCACACTGACCCCATAAACATGATAACGAAAAAAGCAAATATCTCATCTTAAATGTTAAGTTGTGCTAAATTATTCTGAATCGTAGTTATACACTGACAAGGTGTCTTGAATATGTTCTATTGACCTACATATACATGCCTGACGTTGAAAGACTGTCCACAGCTTGCAGAAGTGTTCACATATTATTGTAACTGCAATACCTGTGGTATCACCATATGTACAAGATGGGATAAAAATGTCACCCTTATCTTTTCTTTTTATGGCCAGCTCGCCAGGTACTTGTTGCCCACACCACAAGGTGCATGTGTATCACAAGGATTTTAACACCCTTCTGATTAAAACACAATCTACCGAACTGTCACATTTCAGAAGCTTTATATTACTGCAAGTCTTCAACCATGTCTGCAAGGTGCTTAGTTAAGCTTAATCAGAAGGTATTATTCTGTACAGACTGACAAAATTATATTTTTTGTGAAGCCTTGAGATTGGCCAAGCCAACAATGTAGTTTTGTCTCTGTGCGCTGAAAATTGCTCTCTAACATGCGAAAAGGTTGAGGAATTAGGGTAGATGCAATATCATAAACCATTACTAACAGATACGATCATACATGAGGTTCTTAAATCATTTACATGATCTTCATTTTTACAAAAATTTGATGTATAATACATGTACATAGGTACAATGTACATCTCTAGTATGTCCATGTTGTTTGCTGAACACAGCATGTACATGAAGTTAGCAAGACATAGTTCGCAGTCAACACTTTTATGTTATGCTAGCGTACCTGACGGGACTGACGCTTCCATATAAAAACTGCCTGATCTTTTGGAGAATCCTTCAGTCCCATGGAATCCACAAAAAAGCCTAATACATGTAGTTATATTCCTTTTCACTAGACCCAGTCATTCTCAACTCCTCTAACTTCAGAATCAAAGTTGCAGGAGAATCTTGGCTCACGTATAGATGGTTTGCAGATGACGTCATCACCTTAGCAGAACAACAGCCAGGTAGCCATAGTGGAACCCTATTAACATGCGATGTATAGCCAGTGTACTCCAATATGGCTGCCTTTAGTATTTATTTATTTATTTCATTGGTGTTTTACGCCGTACTCAAGAATATTTCACTTATACGACGGGGTGATCAGCATTTTGGTGGGAGGAAACTGGTCAGAACCGGGGGGAAATCCACAACCATCCGCAGGTTGCTGACAGATCTTCCCACGTATGGCCGGAGAGGAAGCCAGCATGAGCTGGACTTGAACTCACAGCAACCGCATTGGTGAGAGACTCCTGGGTCATTACGCTGCGCTAGCGCGCTGACGGCTGCCTTTAGTAGATCACACAACTCTTCTGTTGTGCTCGGCTTGCCGATCATGATTCTGAATGTCATAGTACAAGACTGTTTGTTAATCATAAGAATTAAAACTTTGACACATGAATATATGCAGTCAAATCATGGGTTTATCAAAACAGCTGCCTCCATAACTGAAGTATGCACCTGATGAAATTGAGGGTATGCTGGTCTGAATAGCTGTGTTTGTACAATATTATGTGATCAGAATATTACAACAGGGTTGTGAAAGAAGTTGCCTGTGAGGAAATTTCTGATGTGGTCAGTATTTGGCTCACCACTGAACATTCTCATCACAAAAGATTATATGCGCCAAATTTTTAGTGAAAGTCTCCTTGTGGGTCCACAGCAGTTGAGTGAGTGGGTGAGTGCTTGGGGTTAAACGTCGTACTTAACAATTTTTCTGTTATATGACGATGACGCAGCAGTCGAAGGTCACTCTTCTGGCGACCATTGCCACCAACAAGCAGTCCTACTGACAGGTGTCTAATATCGCCAAGTGTGTGCCAGGCATAAGCACAACCAAGACGAATTAAATTTGATGATTAAAAAACAAAACTGGTAAATAATGGCATGCAATGGTACATCAAAGAAAAAAAAAGAGACAAAAGTAAAGACTGCAATTGTGTTTGGATCTACCATGTCCTTACTGGGTACTTCTGGGAGTCAAGAATGACTGTAGGCCTAGCGAAGGGGTTAAGGATTTGGATTACCAGCATATCATGAAAAAGTGGTGACGGCTTTACAGAATAGATCATTCGGGTTTTTCAGTTAAATGTTTAAATAATTGAGGCAGGTAAATATCAGAAATCATTGTAAGTAGACAACTTTCGCAAAAACTTGGCAAACCAAGTTTTTGTAACATTTCTAGTAAATGACATTACCGTATGGCACAATAATCTACACAGCATCTTTTACGACAGAAAGTTATTAGAAATAGGCCCTCCAAAGTACGGTGAAAAAGTGACTCCTGAGCTCTTCAGTACATGTATATGGCATGAATTTTAAATAAATCACTATGGCAACCGTATCAGATTTATGTTTTATTTTTATTTTTTTTTATCTTTTCACTACATAACCTCACTAATATTTATTCCACTCAAGAAAACCATACAGCTGAAGTCTGTCATGTATTCATGAATTTCAAATAGTGCATTACAGGGCTAGAGTTAAAGTTTCTGTTCACCATCTAAAATTTGGGACAGATATTAGTAGTGTTGAAAGTAGAATATCACATTTCTCTATCCGCCTTTTGGAAAAGTAAAGAGATGAGTATGTTGTTCATTAGATGGTCTAACCATGTGACAAAAAAGAAACACAACATTACTAGTAGAGTTGCATATGTATTGGCTAAAATGCGCAGACCAGGTGTCATAAATTTTAGAAGAAATAGGGTAGCCCCGAAAGACTCCAATTCCTTTCCTTATACTTGATTTAGAACAGATCTGTTATAGCTTTGAAGCTTTCCACAGTATACGCTCCTTGGTGACTGTCACCATGTTGAGTTCCTATACGCATGTCCTGCTTCATAGTGGAGTAGTGGGAAGATGCTGGCATTCACCGAGGAACGAATACTGTGATAGCCTGAATGGCTATAGTAAATCTCATTTAAATTGGGTAGGGGCCTATGGTGTCAGTGCGGTGTGTGCAGAAAGCAGGTCTTCAGGTTGGTGTTGATACTTGTTTGATAACAAGGAGAATCGTACGAAAATTAACATTGTGAGCATCAAGACTCCAACGATGCAAAAGGCCAGTACATGTAAAGGAGTTGAGTCTTTCATGGCTACACATGCATGTACTCATGTCTGCCACTACAGCTATACTATCGCCGGTCCGTTACATATATGTGCATGTAACTAATGGTGTAGGCCTACATGTAGGCCAATGCATTGCAAAAAAAAACCTGAAATATAAATTTTAACAGATGTGATGCTTGTACTATCGTGAATGAAAACATGCGAACGTTTTTCGCCGGTACCACACGAAAGAACAAAATTTCCGAGTTGTCATGTCTAGGCGCGGTTGTTGTTGACAGTTCCGACCCTGCCCAACCCCCTGAAGCAAAACACTTCTCTCCAACCCTGGCACACACAGACAGGGTAAACAGACTTAGCGCGGGCTCAAGCTCACCATTCATGACTCAGACATTTACGTTCAGTCTCTGAAATACTCACTGTGAAATTTGCAGAAGTGACCAGATGATAGTCACTCCGTACGAGCGGTGTGTTTGTATCGATGCTGGAAGGCATAACACACGTTGAAGTTGACAAAGACAACGGCCTCGACCAAATCCGTCCATGACCTTTCTCCAGCCAAGTGTTACAAATTTAAATCGCTGCACTGAATATATTGACCGAGTTATTTACAAACTCATTATCTGCTCTCTAAAATTGATTTTAGTTTATCTCGAGGGAAGTATCAAACATAATGTAGTAATCTGGAAAATAATGCTTTTTGGCTAATGAAATCCATGTTGCTATTTACCTCGTACAATTACGTCAATGACCTTGATGACCTTGGAAGTAGCTCTCAGCCAAAACGCTAGCAAGCACCACTAAACAACAGACGTATGTGAGGAGACCGGAAGCGTGGTCAGTACAAGTGCGCATGGCCTAGTATATAGCGGGCAATGCGAACAATTTAAACTCTTCGTAAATAGGGAGTATTGTGACATCAAAGATACGTGGTCCTACTACAGGAGCAACACCGACTTGGACCTATATTTACAGTCTGTCTCGAGAGTATTCATAGTGACTCCAAGTCGTTCGTTATAGTGGACTGTCATCAGAATTCTGAAAGCATGGTCGTTAGGGTAATTCATGCATTTCAAATACTGCTGTGCAACATGGTTTTTTTAAATATAGCAGAAAATTTAACACAAATTAACTTAAACTGAATAAATTTAATTAGCCAAATTAAAGAATTTTGGCGAAAAGGAAAAATAGCGTTCACGTGACGTCAGCGGAAACATACAGCAGCCGTATTGGGTTATAGAAATAACTCACGCCTGGTTATAGGCTAAAACTGATTTTCCCAGTATACGCAATTTTATTTACTTTGAGCTGCAGCTTCACAAAAAACAAAAAGGTATGCTTTTTAACTTTAGACATGAGCGATACTTTATCAATGTACACATGTATATATAATTTGGTCCAGTGTTTTTTGGAGCGTTCAAAACGTACCCGAAAAGAGATGAGCTGTTTTCGGTGGCCAGTAATTGATTTTAAAAACCTGGGTTGCTGACACGATATATACTTGCTAATACATTGGTCAGTATAAGCTTATAGACAGGTCTGCATATGCATATGATCGAGTTGGGAGACCCGCGATCAGACCTGGGCCAATTCATACCAAAGACTTTAAAACTGGTACTTGTTGATGCCTCGCTTGGCGCTCAGCACTGAGAGGCTAAAGCAAGGAAACGTGTCTGCATGATCTGGAACGTGTTAAAATAGCGTGAATATGTGGAGTGTCATATCTGGTGTCTTTGGCATGATGTTTCAGTGGGGGCAGCACTTCGGTGACATGGACTAGCCCTACCACAAAAAGACACCGTATATGTGTATACTGTATATGTTCACACACCTAGTGACTGCTCGTTGTCAAATGACAGAAAAATTGTACGGAAACCCCAGCGTACATACATACATGAGGGCCAACGTGCATGCATACAACACTCAACACCAAATTGTAGGGGCCTCCATGGCCGAGTTGTTTTAGCGTGGGAAGGGCAGCACAATGACTCAGGGGCCTCCCACCAATGCCATCGCTGTGAGTTCCTGAAGATTCAGCTCATACTAACTGGCTTCCTCTCGATCCATTCGTACTTGGGGAGGTCGATCTGCGAGTAAGGCGTATGTACGTGCGCATGATTGTGGTTTCTCTGCGGGCTCTGCCCTGTTTCGTTCCACCCTAATACTGTCGGCCGTCGTATAACAGCATGAGCAGGGCGTAAAACGTCAATCAAACGAATAAATCAGTCAACACCAAATACAATTTCATTTATTACTACTGTCGATAAGAAATGGTATGTTGTCATGGAAACAGACAATGAAGAAGCATTAAATATTTAAGATATGTCTGGAATAAAGTGTAACAATGTGTTTACAAAAATCTGCAAATAAAGAAATTGTTTTAAAGAATTTTAAATAAGAATAAGGCTTACGGTGTAAAACTTTGCAACTTTGTTTAGAGTAAAGCGAGCTACAAGTGATAGGGCCTACCCTGTTAAACAAATGCAAAGTACTAGACCAGGCAGTTGAGAATTGATCAGCTGTGCGGTAGTGAGTGACGCACGTGTCAAGTGTCTGGACTAAAAGGCGCACAAAACCTGACATTCTATGTTGTGTTTCCGTGCCAGTTAGGTGGGGATCAGTATAATCCGGACGTTGTTGATAAGGCGGTAAAAGTTATCTCCCCTCTTTGTAAAGGTTCTATGGTGTAATTCAGTTGATCCGCTGAACCGTTTAGCATAATAACTAAGCAAAGTAACTGAGTAGAAATCCATTTTGACGATCTCCATATTTCACCTTTAATTAAGTCATCCTCAGGAGAATAATAATACTTATTACTGATCTTTTCATTGATTATTATCCACATTATTGACAATTAACTGTTTACTGATGCCGCGAGGAAACTGCGTATTAGGCTCAGTAATATATTCATCATTGTGTATATTGCCATATCTGTCCCACTGACACTAAACCAACACCATAAATGTTTATTATCAGGCTTATCGTATTAGATATATTTGCTATTTGTGCTTTTCTGGGAGGCCTACATAGCTAAAACGTGCCTCGCATGGCACAATTCTCCAGAGGATAACTTAATTTAAGTCTAAATATTCAGATCGTCAGAAGGGGCCCTCCGTGGCTCAGTTGGTTAGCGTGCTAGCGCAGCGTAATAACTCGGGAGCCTCTCACAAATGCGATCGCTGTGGGTTCAAGTCCATCTCATGCTGGCTTCCTCTCCGGCCGTACGTGGGAAGGTCTTGCAGCAACCTACGGATGGTTGTGGGTTTCCCCGGGCGCTACCGGGTTTCCTCACACCATAATGCTGGCTGCCGTCGTATCAGTGAAATATTCTTGTGTACGGTGTAAAACACCAATCAAATAAATAAATAAATCAGATCGTCAAAATGAATATCTTTGGAGTTACTCTGTTATTCTTTGCTGTAGTCTTTTATTTTATTATATTACATTATCTGTTGTGCTTACAGCCCTGAACAAGTAAGACCGTGGAGCAAGCCAGCATGAGCTGATCTTGAACTGAGGCAAAGCAAACGTAGTAAAGTACTCGACACTGAGTCAATCACCATATAGTACTACATCGGATAGACATTTGATGTTTGCTAAATCTGTTCGCTTCTAGCCAGAATCAACAACTGGGTAAACCAGGATAATTTTTATGGAGAGAAATAAATTTACATAAGTCTGTTTAATGAACATTAAAGTAAATCTGATATCAAAACGAGTGACTTAATTCTATATATGTACATTAACCGCAGGATCTCTCGTTTACTCAATTCACTTAAGCGTCACTCTCTCGCCCGTCCTGCTGACGGCCCTTAGAATAAGTTTCACTGCATCTTTAGATGAGGCATTGAGTGAAGGTGTTGAGATAATGTGTAAGGGACTGCAGTTACACCACGATCTGAATGCTGGCTTTTCTCCAGTGATGAGTGCAATGGCCGCGGCTTTACAGATATACATCTTATCACTAATTACACTAAAGCAAGTGAATGTAGTATAAAAACATGCTATTTATCATGACATCTTATTGGCGTCCTCATGTATGATCTTGGTGATTCCTTGTCAAATGGACAATGAATCGAGGATGCTTAGTTCACAGAACCCTGGTTTATGCAACGATTCAATATATATGCGACTAGAGCCATGGGAAGATAACCAGAGCAGCGACGACAGTGCGACAGTTAATTGGCACACGCATAACTCCTGAAACGCGGCGTTCTGTTAATTTAGCACAACTAGAGTTTCGTTCTCCTAACGGCTAGAGCCATAACACCGCCAGTGAGATGCAAAGGTAAACAAAATTCTGCAGCTGTGCTATACCCGTACAAGTCTTTTCTTGTTATATGAGAACGTGAGGTATTAGATGGCATGTAACATGCGAGAGGCTATGTGACCTCACAACACAATATGATATTAGCGCTATTTTGTCCTATACCAGCGTGTGTGTGTGTGTGCATGAGAGAGACTTAAAAACTGGACAATGCATATCATATGTGCTATACCCGTACAAGTCTTTTCTTGTTATATGAGAACGTGAGGTATTAGATGGCATGTAACATGCGAGAGGCTATGTGACCTCACAACACAATATGATATTAGCGCTATTTTGTCCTATATCAGCGTGTGTGTGTGTGTGTGTGTGCATGAGAGAGACTTAAAAAGTGGACAATGCATATCATTGTTTGCGGGATGATATAAGCCTGTACGTATTCAGGTAAAATTAGTGCTGATTAACTATACCGGTAGGTCATGATTTGTGATATTTGATATTGGTATTTATAGTCCACTGTTGTAAACATCTATATTGAATGACGTAAATAATGTTACTAACCAGGTAACATAATATTATAAGGATCGTCCATAAAGCCTAATCCCCAGCAGGACTTGTTTGGAGCAGGGGCTCCCGAGACTATAGACGAACCAGAACACACTGGATAAGTTTGCGACAGTTTATTGAAGATATATATACAGAGAAGTAATGCGCACGCACCGGCGTGTTCACTCGGTCCTGCCCTCGTGATCAGAACAGAAGCTGGCGCGATAAGCTTCGATAGCCCTCTGCAGGCTGTAAGCTTCGTTTAATACCCGCCAGGCCTTATTCAGGACTTTGATGCAGTTTCCTTACTCAGGAAGAGAGATGGGTTCTCCGAGCGAGCTCTGCAAGAACTGCCGATGTATTTTGGTTTAAATACTGGTTTTAGGGTCACTTCCCTGGCGGATATCGTGGCCCATCAAATCAGTGTTTTATTTTTTTAACACATGAAAATTTTTGATACATAATGGCAGTGCGTTGGTATACTATCTACATATGTACAGGAGTCGATTACTGGAATTAATCCTTTTTGTGGTAGTATGTATATAGCTTTTTGTATAGGTTCAGATGCTGCCATGGTTATTTAACAGAAAGGGGGTAAATAGTAAGCTATTTACCGTTATTTTTACATTAGAAGTACATAGATCTACATTACAGAATTGCATTGAGTTGCCTATACAGAAATTTACACACAGGGAAAACAACAGTACTGCTTTTATTCATTGGTTAACAGTTTTGTTCTCTTGCTTCCTCCTCTGTGACGTGGAGTTCAGGTGCTCCCGCCACTTATACCGGACGCCGTCCAGTAAAAAACAGCGAACTGGAAACCTGTGCCTGTAACAGGTGTGACAAGTATAATTAAGGAGCAACTATGTCAGGCGTCATCCACTTAGATGAAGAAAGAGATAGTCCTTTTGTTATGAAGTCTTTTAAGTTTCTGGTCTTCATTTCCTTGGTGTTAATTTTCTTTGGTCCCATGGGTCTTCTTATTGTTTTTACTGTCTTTAGTCGATTTCCTTCTCTATTTCCAGTTTTTATTCGAGGCCTCCCATGGCGTTCAGACAGCACGTTTCATAGACAGGTAGAACAGTTCATGGCCTAGAGTGTTTAGGTGCACTCCGTCGGTGGTTAGAATTTGCTTTTGTGGTCGGATCAGTCCCCTGGGTCTTCAGAAGGTGGCCAATAGGCTGCCGATGTACAGCTCCACATGGACTTATATAAGGCAAGTCACGTGGTATATTAACACAAGTAATGACATCTAATGGTTCATTTACAGGGGATATAACCCATACAAAGGAATTACAAAAGAATGGAGCATTCATTCACGACACATATTATTGTAAGCACAATAATACAAACATTTAACAATAATACAGAAACATAACAATAACAGTAATTATCCCACTTTCTTCGCTATAGCTGTGGCCATTAGCTCCAAGGGAGAACTGATGTGTCGTTGATGTTATTGGTTTACTCTTGTTCTTCATCATTGGGTGAAGTTTTGAAAGCGCATGCGTCGCAGCTTGTTATATCGGACAGCGGTCATTTCTATGTACAGTAACAATCGCCATTATCCGTCCAACAGATGAACAGAATTTCTTTGCTCTGGAAAGGTGAAGAAGAACAACATGTCTGCACGGTTAACGACTCTTTTTACCTGCATGTGACCTGCCCCATTCGCTCAGTTGATAGAGAAACCGCTTGAGGGGCGGTAGATCCAGGGTGAGTCCTGGGCCGGGCCACACGTAAGACCTTGAAAGAGGAAGTTGTAGCTTCCTCGTCTGGCATTAAGGGAAAAGTGTGACGACTGGTTGACCCGTATCAGTATAAAGGCTCGGGAAGTGCGGCTTACTTTCCATCAGTAAGTCGTCTCAGTGAAGCAGCACTGGACAAAAGAGCGGTGGAAGTCCGTCCTGCAAACAAGGAGGCGCATTACATGCACTCTTTAAGACTCCTTCGTCGCCATATGACTAAAAAGGACCTGGAAGGGTCAGGCGGAGAATTTGCCCCAGAGAGGTTCGATAAGAAGGCGCAAATTTCAAAATCCTTGCACAGTCCTGTAGATTTCTGAATCACGAGTATAAAACTTGACCGAAGCACCCATACAAGTTACATGGCCATAAAACAGATGGTTGCCTAGTAATAACCCGTCAAAACTGCGCCCTCGATCAAAAACGCCAATTTTTTGATCATACGATGTATTGTGTTTTTAATTTACAGTATGAAGATCAATTTTAACCAGAAAAATATTTTTACTGAAACTTTCATGTATGTATTTTGGTTGACGTTTGTCTTCATTTTAAATTTTATTATGCAGTCAGCTTGTCATATTTTAGCAAGTTTAAAATCCCGATTTCTGCTATAGTGTCTCAGGCATACTTGATAGGACAGCGAACTAACGAACGTGGAGAACAGGTAGCACCTTAAGGAAGAGTTCGAATCTTTATGTGTTTTTTTTTCTTTGGAAACATACTTTTATGTGAGTAAAGATATAGACTGTCTTGCATTAAACAAGTGTTATTATGAATTATTTATTTATTTATTTGATTGGTGTTTTAACGCCGTGCTCAACAATATTTCACTTATACGACGGGGGCAAGCATTTTTGTGGGAAGAAACCGGACAGAGACCGGGGGAAACCCACGACCATCCGCAGGTTGCTGCCAGACATTTCCGACGTACGGCCGAAGAGGAAGTCAGCATATTATGAATTAGAGTGGATAATTGTTAAAGATATGGTATATGTAATTTGTGGCAAGTACACGTGCAGCGAAATCTCATGTTAATCCTTTACTGATATTTCAGTGTGACTGAAGTAGGTTACCATTTTTCCATTTTATGATCTATAGATCGCTTTAGTGCTTGTTTGCAGCTTTATTAGCCGCGTGTTTGTCACATAACAGGAAAAGAGGAGTAGAAGACTGGAAGTAGACTTACAGGTGTATGAGCAGCTGTCACTCAGAGCCATAGTAAATTTCGCTTCTTCAGGTACACTGAGGCACTGGGACCGATTCCCCGCCTTATCATATACAGGGTTCTGTGTTAAAGTTATAAGTTATGCCACAAGCACTCACTCACTCACCCACTCACTCACTCTTTAGCCTATCTGTGTAACTAGAACCACTCAAAGATATAATTGTTGGCCGAGCGTTTCAATTGTCTCTGTTAGAAATACAAGAACTATTCACTTCTACCACTGAGATTTCTTTTTTCTCTTCTCTTCCGAAATTGTCAAACAGCATCAATAATGTTTTCTCAGAGCGGTTCAGAGAGGCACCTTAAAATTGGTCTTTTTTTATTTCTTTTCCTCCCATAAAAGCAAAAAAGGTAATCGCTATATTCACACCATTTTTAGAAACGGCTGCTCTTCACATATTTATTTTTATTCCGTGTAAATAGCTTTAGAATGTCGACTTCCGGGACTGGATTTGTCTACGATGACGCCATGACAAAACGCAGTGACCCACGTGACTGCAATCACGTGGAAAATCCCGCGAGAATAAGGTTCGTCTATAAATCACCCCGTGAATGAATCACTCAAAGTACTTGGACAAACTGGCGCGGATCCCAGTCAGATAAGGAACAGCCATAAGTGTAACTGTATAATCTACAAAATCCATGTTAGGCTATCCTGTTTCCAAATTTTTTTTCCATCCACGGACTTCACGGGAAATCACTTGATAAATAATTACTTATCCTGCTAATAATTGAAATTGAATCAAATAATGGATACGTAAAATTAATTTTTGTAACAAAAAAAAAAAAAGAGCTGAGCGTATGTGAACGTCCTTGTCATAATGTTTGCAGCAGAAAATTGCGGTATCCTTGAGTGATTTCCCCCAAGAGATAAACCATATCGTGTTTGAAATACATGCATGTTATCCCTATAGACAAAAGAAATATTCCCTTTTTTCGGCTTCATGGTAAATTATTAACGTCTGCTTCACAGTTATTTATAAATATTCTTGAGTACGACTGAAAACACCAATCAAATAAATAAATAAATATAATTATATTTGATTAGGATAAGAGTAGGCCAAAAAAGGGCGGCATGAATAATTCACCTCCCATCTCGAATTAAGACTTGATTTTGAGGTCTCGAATTTGGATGAATTGTAATTTTTTTTTTTTTGCCTATAAAACTCTGGAATAAGTATGTGTTCCCTCTGCATTTCTCTGCATCCGGGCTTGTTCAATCAAATGCAGGATCACGAAATTTAAATGTCAGATCGTTGAGCACATGAGGTTATTCTTCAGTGGGATTTCTTATATTGTGAAATTGAAAAGCCATGCATAGAATATGTTACCCGCCGTCTCCTGAATGGCTGAATGGGTAGAATCTTGTTTTAGGTTTATCAAGAAGACCTTTCAATAGGCTACAGGTAAATAAAACTCGTTCCAGGAAAGCGACTGACGAAGAACTGTGTTTCGTGCATACAAAAAAAAAAATTCTGACAATGTAATCCGTACCAAATTAGATCAACAGACCAATTAACAACTTTTCGATGTAGAACAGCCCACCTTTAGTAAATCCTTTTTTCCACAAACTGTACCTGACTGGAACAGCTTGCCATATTCGATTAGAAGAATTAAGAATTATCAAGAATTCAAAATAGCTCTAGAAAAATGTTATATCCGCCAGTTCCTCCACCAGCATGGTATTATGCTAGAAACCGATGTTTAAATATTATCTTGTGTAGATTAAGAAATGGATGTAGCTCGCTAAATGCCTATTTGTATATGTGTGTACATATTGTATAATATATATATATATATATATATATATATATATATATATATATATATATACTTTGTTATATATAGCTACATTGTAAAAGCTCTCGATTAGACCTTGTAACACGTCAAGACGGCCATCAAGTTACTGCGTGCCTTTAAACGTGGTTTTATATGTATATGTGTTTATTTGTGAGTATATACACACAGGCATGTGCGAACGCGCATGTGCGTGTATGTATGAGTTTATATATAAATGTTCATATATGCATATGAGTTTATGATTTGTGCGCAAGTATATACAGATCAGTATAAATGTTTCTGTATGTATATATAAATAGAATGTTTGTGCACGATCTTCTAAACAATTCCTGTGAACTTTCATAAAAATAACAAAACGCAATTCTGCCTTTTTACAAAACTTTACAATGTATATATTATTACGAATATTACACGATATAAGCCTATGGCTTCCTGTGTAAGCAATTGAAATAAATACGTTTAAACCAAACTGAGGCAGAGAATAGGATGATGTTAAAGCTGTACTAAAACATTAATACATGGGGAAATTTAAAGCAAAAATTTCCTTTTGATGTTTGAACTGTGCATACATACAGTACAGTATCGACAAGTGTGACAATAGACGAAATGTAGAATTAGATGTATGTAGCGGACGGAAAATATAAAATGCCCGGATGTTGTCTCGCCGTGAAGTGTGAAAGACGACTACCACTGCTGTGGCGTGGATGTATGGTGTGTCCCCTGGTACCCGGTATAACAGGGATATAACAGGAACATTTGTGGCCTACCTTCAGACCAGTTTTGAGAACCAGCACCATACTGGGGGTGCAATAGCGATATATTTACAGGTGGCATCACTTGTGTTCAGGGAAATCCCAATATTTGCATGAGTCGAACGATATATTCCACAAACATAGGTATGTCAGTTCACTTTGGCTGTTCCGTACGCGAAGATGTTTCCAGTTATTCATATCGTGTTCCGAAGAGGCAGCGATATATACCTCAGGGACGAAGAGAGGTGTTCCATAGGCGGAGAGAGATCTTTCATTGGCGAAGACAGATGTTGTGTAGAGAGACAGATGTTCCATTGTCCAAGACAGATGTTCCGCACACGCAGACAGATGTTCTACAGAGGAAGACAGATGTTCCACAGACGCCGACAGATGTTCCACAGACGAAAAGCGATGTTCCACAGACCAAAACTGATGTTCCACCGATCAAGAGCGATGTTCCAAGGGTGAAGATGAATGATCTATGATGTTTCATAGATTACGAACTTTCTACCACAGACGAAGACAGATGTTCCACAAACCAGGAACAATATTCCACAGACAAAGGCATATCTTCAAAAGACGAGGACAGATGATTGGTGTTCCACAGCCGAAAACAGACGTTCCACAGACGAAGAGCTATGTGCCACAGACGAAGACAGGTGTTTCACAGACGAAGAGCTATGTGCCACAGACGGAGACAGATGTTCCACAGACGAAGAGGCAGCGGTCAATGTTCTACAGACAAAGGCAGATGTTCCACAGACGACGAGCGATGTTCCACAGACGAAGACAGATCCACAGAGCAAGCGATGGATTAAAGAAAGTGTCATTTATTTTTCCGTGTGCGTAAACAACGTAAATATATTCAATTTTTATGTTACATTTGTACTGGTTACCAGGGATGATCTTGGACACTGTCTGGAACAATCCAGACCTGAATAACGTTTATTTCCCGAAATAGGTGAAAGATTTTCCAAGTTCGATACATTCCACTGCTTATGTTATGTGTTCCAAAATAACACTGAACATTTTCAGTGACGAGGTAATATAAGTGATTCCTCCGTCAATATGCCTTTCTCTTCCTGTGCTAACAAATTTGATTGCAATGAATTCGGCAATCAATTGTAGAAAAACATACAGGCGGTTTCCCTGAGGCCTTGTTTCATATAATCCCGCTAACAGTTGTCAGCTTCGAGTGAGATTTTAGTCCCACTCTCTCCATTTAGGTTTCTATACGTCACAGCGAGCACAACATCCGGGCAACTCGCTATATTACTGACATAATTTGAAGTCCTACTTAATGTCAAGAGATTTTTAAACTTAAATGTTCCTGAAAATATTATTCATAGTATTGGCGAGCACCGATAAACAGGTTTCTTGTAAGGGAAGATCTGCCCAAAAAAGTTTGAGAAAAAAAAATGAGAGAAAAAGAAACCAAGAACATTGATATTCGGGTAATGTGGCAGAATAAGATAAGATAAGGCAGTGTAAAATAAGGTTAAAATAAAAATATGGACAATAATGAAGAAATGAGAGGCCTAGCAGTATGATGATGGCTATCTTTGTTTTGTTGGCCTCGCGGAATAAGGAGAAATTAACCCAGGAGGAAACCCTTCCTCATCCCACAATACGTGTATGCGTTTGTCTTATGCGCTGCTTCTTTGGTCGCCTCTTTTTGCCTTCTGCCACTTGAGGGCGAACTTCTGCTGCCGGAAGCGTTATTTCCGTGACCTGTGGGAATAAAAGTGGACATAGGTTGTGAAATTGACAGAATTTTTCATTATCTGAATACTCTACTGTCTTAGCAACTATAATTGCTGGGATATCTCAGCAATATTATTCATTGTCATTGTTCTGATAAAAATCTGGAATAGAAAGCAGGGCCAAATTATGGAGATTAAGCAGGGAAATCATACATTCCAGATCTGGTTGTTTTCATGTAAAATGCAATGGCTAAGTGGAAAATGGCTGGGTTGCTATTCTGCCTGGAACGATGATATCTTAGCGATTTTAATCACTTCCAAATTTTGCATGACGCGCCATAGTGGGATATGATCATCCTAACTGTGATGGGTTTAAAGAACTAAATGACCTAAGGATGAAACACTGTGGTTAGATAACAGCAGCTGTTTATGACGATAGGAACCCTTTTCAAAGTTAAAAAAGAACGGTTTAAGGTGGTGTATTGATATAGCTCAGTAACCAATATAAATAATAAATTTTTATCATTATTATTAGTTTTATTTATTTTTTATTTATTTATATATTCCCAAACATTATCTCGTAGAAATTACTGACACCTTATTAATGTCTGTAATGCACACATATATGCACAACTGCATATGCGTTCACATTAAGTATCAAACATCTAAGCACCAAACAGATAAGCACACAATTAAGACAACAATCATTTTATTTATCTTGAAACAAAGTTAACAAAGCGAATGGTATATAAATTTTGCTTACCGTTAGTTTTCTCACAAATAGGTTTAATGCCGTACCAACTGTAGGCCGCCATTGCGACGAAAGTCAGAAATATCATAATGCTGTGTAACTAGAAAAAGATATGATTACACATTTAAACAAAAGTGTATGTTCATATGTCATAATTAGTATATTATGTCAACGTGTAGGTATGTATACTAATATATATGTATGTAACAGAATGTAAATAACAAGCCTAAATTCTTTTGTACGACATATTATCACATCAATACCTCTCGGGGACAGCGTTCTTTTTGTTTCCACACGCGTACTTGGTTGGTTCCATGTGATTAATGAACTTTTCCGTTAGTACGTGAAAAGAACCTTTAAACTGTCATATGATATCTAGTTTATCAGCGCTTTGCATACAGATACTCTGTTAAATCCATTTTCGACACTTCTAATATTTAAGAGGTAGAAAGTCACTTTGTGTGGGAAGTATTGCCCGGATGCTTCTACATACATAGTTCAGAACATCAATGGCAATACCATCGAGAACTACCTGTATTATCGCATTAGTTCAGTCTGACAGATGCCAAACTTACCTGAATACTGAAGAAAGACGGGCAAAAGGCTGTCTGTTTTCTGAAAAGCCGACGTGTCTTTGCGATGCTATGATCGAAGAACGTACGCTTAGTTAATGGTAACGTCACACTTAACGACGTCACGTGTCCGTTGCTACGATATCCATTCGTGACGCTCCGGAAATGGTCGACGTAGTCTTCGTGCGCTCTCGGTAAATAACTTCGTCTATATTCATCGGTACAACGAGAAGGCGTCATATTTATTATTCCCGAGAGGTGACGCTAGCGTGAAGCAGGACCTAAGCTATTGTTTTCGTCAAAATTGTAACGTATAACGCCTACAATGTTACATTGTTTCAGCTTGCATTGTAAGGTCGTGCTGTGTATTCCGTTACGTCATTACGATGAGATGGGAATGGAACATCTAACATCATTAAATCGACATTAAGGTCCTCCTGCAGGGCGTTTAACAGGCCCTCATTTTAAATCAAACGTCAGTTCATTTAACCTGTCCAGATAGAAATTTGTGTGAGATAACGGGAAACTAGAGGACGAGCTAAATAGAAGGTCCAAATGACTGTAGAACACGTTTTCCTCTGTGACGTTACAGTGCGTGTGTACTTAATATATGTATCATGAGCACACATATACCGATAATTGTGAGGTAATAAAGGAAAGAACAAACGAGTTCACAGCTTTGAACCATTTTGATACAGGCGGGAAGGAGTTTTATGTGTTCCCCATTGTTACATAGCATATAAGGATTTGCAACAAAATGTAAAAATGATATTGCCCCTACATCATGCGTGATTCTCTATTGCCATTGGCTGATCAGGCGGGTCAAAAATGTTGACATATACTTGTCACAGTAGCAAGACATGTCCACAAAGGGTGTATGAATCACATCGGGGGCTTAAATGTCATATACCCTACGCAATAGAATTACCGCGCAGGATTATAATAAGGGGGGTATCTCAGTTCGGCCTACCGTCGTGTGCTCTAGTTGTCTGACGTAAAAAAATGGAGGGATAGCGTCGATGTGTCTACAGCAGCAAGAAAGGATTTGCATTTTACACCATCAACGGATGGCCAGAAAAAAAGCCAAAGCTATTACAGGGTCGCTGAGAAAGTGTAATTCAAGCTCGGCAAGAATATTTTGCAAATACCTCCTCGGAAAAATAACAAGAAGTGGATTTCGAGGCCTTTGACCCCCGTGAGTGTTAATGAAGCTTTATCACACTCTTACACTGACTGTCGCAAAGAAGAAGTATACTCACCACAAAACAATTTTCCTAGAAAATTTCCGGTAAGGATTAAATCGCTATCTGAAAGATCCGCCCCACTATAAAAAATATGGCATGATCAGAAACCCGGCATTTACCGATGCAAATGAAATGTTCAAGACAGCCATTGATGAACTGAAATAATTTGGATATGGCACAACAACCCATTTACTGTGCCATTTGTGAAGCTGACAAGAAGAAGATTTATTCCTTCATTTGCCTCAGTCCACTTATGGGTTATGACATAAAGTTATATTTGACAAAACATCATAGAGCTTGTGACAAACATAATATTTCTGGTGCCATGTCTGCTGGTATGTCCTCAACAAAACCTGTCTCTGGAATACATCCCGCTACTGTAACTGCCAGTTCATCATCAACAAAGCTTAGACTGTGTAGCTCTGTCACGTCACCTCCAGTAATACTTCCCGCTTCTGAAGCAACCAGTTCATCGGCATCCCATCTACAGTCAGCATTAACTAGGCCAAGTGATGTCCTCTCTGGTGATGGACTAGTTCACCCCTCACTAGTAACCTCGGTCGATAGAGAGGACATGTATGGAGATTTTGATTTTGACCTTGAGAGCATGCCTTGCGATTGTGAAGACCTGGGTGAAATGCAACCGTAGAACAAAAGAGTTCAAAACTGGTCTCAAGTCATTCAGAGAGATAACGACCCAATTTTAATAATTGCGTTTTTTTTCTGGTCCAGTTAATTTTATCATGAAGAAATAGACATAATTATAAATTCAACTAGCAGTTAGTTTTCCAGGCGAAGACCCATGATAATTTAGGCTACTTGTATACAGGCCCTCTATATGGCCATTCAATATAAAGTCTAACATTCATTGACGACCAATGGCACATGTCTTCCACCAGTATGGTGCGTACACTATACTTCACATTTGGGAGAGGCTGTCATTAACTTTGTGGTTTATGCCGGGTGCTCCGGTTTCCTCTGGTTTCCTCCAACTATAAAACTGACCACCGTCATATATAATAGGGGAGTTTCGAGTTCAACTCGTTGAAGGTAGAAAAAGTCCAAGTGAAAAATGTGACCTGTCAAAAATGTTAGGCAACTATTTTTGATCACAGGAGCGACTGAAAAAGTAAAACGTAATTTAGAGTGAATGAATGGTAAAGAGGATTGAGAATCTGAATGTTTGTGAACTTGAGAAGGACCTAAAGGAAAGAGGCGTCATTTGTGCCTCAGGAAAAGGGTGAGACAGCTAGGTGATCAGTAAACTAACTGTCAACAAAGGTTGCCTAACATTTTTCACCATTCACATGACACAGTGGGATTGTTTTTACTTTTGATAAAAAAAAAAGAGTTGTGACTCGAAACTCCCTTATTAGTGATAAATTCTTCAGTATGGCAAGCAACACTCAAATAATTAAAAGAATAATTACGACTTGCATAGAGAATTTGTACTGTGTGTTATTGTTACTGTGTGTTATTTGTTCATACTGTCTATATGAAGAAGCATTGATACTAGACTTATTTTATTACCCATATTGTTTAGATAATGTCTGGCTGTCATCTTACTGTTTTACTCCCCTGTATCTATATCTTAAATTGATTTAACACCTAGTCTGTATGTTGTGGCTTTGTCTCCACACCTGTATATATATCTGTAATGTTCACCATGAAAAATAATTTACTTCGTCTGATGATGGCAAAAAGAAAGTGCCAAAATATTCCGTCAAAATGAGTCTTTCAATTTTTCGGAGTTAGACCACTCCTGTTTTACATGTATGTTGTATGAAGATTTAACTATGTAGACATTTTGGTTGGGCAACCCTTAATGATTTTGTTAACATTGGCGTAAATATTATTGTTTAATTGTTGATCAGGTATGTATGGAGAACTGTACCTCATCATATTATGTCTACCGGGAAACCCTCGCTAGAGAGACAGCGAGTGGTGGTATCAGTTGTCATGACATGATATGTAAGAACGGAGTAAATGCTGCAACTTTGGTGAGGTTATAAAAAATTGCTTAAACTGTGTTCTAGTTGTTCATTTTTTTTGGTGGTGGTGGGGGTGGGGGGGCACATTTTGTCTAGCAGTGCCAATGACCGTTTAATATGACCAGACTACGAAGAACACCTCGCCGTTATGCTGATTATCATGTTTTAGCAAGGTAGGAACATAACAGTATATTTACCTTGTTACCTTAATCTGCAGGTCAAAGTGTGGACTTGTCTGCTGTGTGAAACTTACAGTTCACAAAGACGTGATGCAGCAGAGAGGCATGTCATTGAACATCACTCCGGGTTTGGCTGGAAATGTCTCTTGTGCAAACGCTCTTTCCACCATCATTGTTCGTCTCATGCTGGATGCCGCAGTAAGGAGTTGACCATTGTAAACAACTTGACGGAAGAAGTTGGGCCAGCAGTAGAGGCAGAATTCGAAAATTTCAAGTCAGAAATAAGAAAATCGAAAATAAAGTTGAAATCTGCTCCCCAACTCTCTGGGAAGCGTCCTGCTCCCCTCTCCCACTGGCCTATGCCGGGCTACAAGGTGCCAAAAATCAAACCATTGGATGAGAAATCAGGAACCATGGAGGTGCCAAACGTACCAAAGCTAGGGGATCAACAGGTTCCTCCGCTGGACTCTCCATCCCTGGCGGAAGCGGAGGAATCACCACTGGTACAAAGTGATCTAATAATCCAATTAGATGCAAAGAGTGACAAATTCTTTTCGCCGGTGTCACAGGATGAGGTCACTCTTAGTGACGTTGAAGCTATCCCAGGAAGTGCCATACCGCCTCCCAATCCGGAGACTCAAGCTCCTGTGGAGTGTACTGATGTCCTTTTCGCAGCTGTGAGGGAACAACAGCTTGAACGCATTGTTCCCAACATTGGTGGAACAGTTTTTAAGGCTAGAATCCCCACAGTCACGTACGATCCCTCATCGATCTTGGCCTTGGTTTGTTCCAACAAATTTGCATATCCAGTTCTGGAGGAGGGCTCAGCTGTGAGGTCGTACTTCTTTGATCGAGATCCAACACATTTCTGATATGTCTTGAATTATTTGCTGGGCAAAGAAATGTGCTCTAGATCACTGCTACCCACTAGTGACACTGCCAGGAGGGAGCTCTTGAAGGAGGTGTAATTTTATCGCTTTAATGGATTCATCCATAAGCTGGAAACAGTACTACACGACTCACGAGATGGAATTTTTTTTCGATTTTCATTTTCTTATGTTGTTGATGAAGATTTGGAGGACCAAATTCTTAAATGGTGGGGGGCAGTGTAACGACGGGACTATCAGCGTTACTTCTAGCTAATCTCCAACTCTAATTATTAAAGTTGTTGGTCTGACATATCAACGGAGTTTTAGTTCGATTTATATTCAGGTTGTTGTTGTACTGGCTTGTCAAACACACAACAACTTTTATGGCATTACGATTGGTGTGTATACTAACTGCTTGTGTTCGAGTAATGAACATTTCAAGCCGATTGGAACTTGACATGAAATACCTATCGGAAGGTTTTATTCTGTCTGGTTTCCTTCTTTTTCCTACATGGAGAACTAGGACTGAAATGTTGACTGCCATCTCGTCTAGATCCTGCTCACGTGCAGCGGAAGTGTTGCCATAGGGAATGACGCAATGCGGGAATCCCTCATAGTGTGAAGGATTTTGATTGGTTCAATGCGAGGTCATGGCTCGTGACCGTTCAATATAAATACGAAGCCCGCGCAGCTTCAAGATCGGCATTTTT